>NC_056736.1:588304693-588544693 GCF_019279795.1 Protopterus annectens | reverse complement strand
CACCATTATATCAGCTTTTCTTGCCGTGCAGTGTCCGAAGCAGAAGCAGTTCTCAAGTGCTGGTCGGCTGCCTCCTGAAGTTTTCTAAAAGATAAGTACCCCGTTGGGGATCCATTTTTTCTTGCTCTAACCGATGTCAGAAAAAGTTAATAATCGTCTTGCCTGTGGAAAGCAAATACCTTAAAGAGATTTTCATTCTTACTGCATCATCTGTTTAGGCCCAGACCACGACGTTCCTCGCTGTCAGTTTTGTGTCTTGTTCAATGCCCGAACTGTTTGTTGTCAGGCTATTTTTGTCGCTAAATTCTTTTGGTCTTCTTCTCCGTATTCCGAAATGGCTTTGATAAGCCATCTGTCTGCCGATCTTCCAAAAAAAGTAAGGATAAAGACAGAGACAGGCCACATAGGTCCAAAACTGCCAACGATGCTTCTGTTGAGCTAGTCGCCAGTCCGCCGGTACTCAGTGAGGCACTTTCGCAGCCCCTGATACCCACTTCTACAGATTTGCAGGCCTCCACTGAGACCCATTCGGAGTCTGGTATGCCATGAGATGCTTCTTTGACTATGGAACCTACGGATGTCTCTACCTTGGATGGGTCCGGAGCCGCTGTGCAGGCACCGGCTTCTGAGGGTGTATTCAGGCCTTCCGATTTTTATATTAAACAGATGACTTTGTTTCAAACTAAAAATACTGAATTTCTCAGGCCCAGAGTTTGCACTACGCCTAGGAAAACAATGACCAAAGCGCATTTTCAAGCCCACATGCCTCAGAAACAAATGCTTAGAATGGCTGAAGATCTTAATTACTTTAATTAGAGGAAGCCAGCCTCCCCCCTCAAAAAGACCAAGAACCGATTTTCCTTCTGATTTTTCAGATCATGAGTCTGTTAAATCTGATCCTTCTGATTACCAGGACATACCCTTATCTACCTTCCGATGCAGAGGATTCCATTCCCTCTGCTTCCCCACTGGAAGATTTTTCTTTTGTTGAAACCCTGCATACCCTTAGAAAGCATTTCCGCTGGGAGTGCCAGGACAACCCTCAGTCCAAAAAGACACTCAGAATTTTTAAACTTGCCTCAGCACAGGCCTCTAGCTATCCCTCTGGTTTGGGAAATTGTAGATGATGTCTTCTTGGAATCCAGCCTTACCCGTGATACTTTGGCTCCAGCTCCCAGGAAACCTGACAGGTACTAAAGAGTACCTGACTCTAACAAATTCCTCTTTAAGAATCCTACTGTGGATCCAGAGACCATTTCCCAGGGTCCTAAAGCGGCTAAAACACCTATCCCTTCGGACAGAGACTCTAGGGCTTTAGACAGATGGGGTAAGAAGGTATACACCTCTGCTACTCTTGCCATCAGGGCTTTAAATTGCCAGTTTCATATGTTAAAGTATCAGCAACATATTATGGAGCTAATTAAACAGAAAATGGTGTTGATTCCTGATTGTGCAGAACATAAAGATTTACAAGAGTTAATGCATTCTGCTAACCAAGTTGGAAAACATACTTTCAATGTGGTTTTGATGCCTTAGAAGCATCTTGCAGGGCTGCTGTCACTGGGTTTGTTCTTAGAAGGCATGCTTGGCTTAAGAAACAAATCTTGTCAGACCATGTCAAAGCAAAATTAGTAGATGCACCATTAAACTAAGAACGCCTATTTGGCAATAAAGCAGAAGTCCTCAAAAAGATGGAGGAAAAAGCTAAATCTATGCAAACTTTTAAAGATTTCCTACAGGTACAGCCACCTAGATTCACTAGGCATTGGCCTTCTAAAAACTGGTCCTTTCCAGTTCCTCCCAGACCTTCTCAGTCCAAACCCAGGGGAAGCAGACCACCAAGATTACAGCCTCAGGGTATGCACAGATCTAAGCAATGGAGTGCTCCCACCTCTTAAACAGGGAGTAATAAACCACCATACCATGGTAAAATCTCGCAATGACTTATCCTTAACTCTTCCAAGCCTTGCCCAAGTACTTGCACCCTTAGGAGGAAAACTTGCCCTGCATGCAAAAAACTGGGAGTACATCACCCAGGACAGATGGGTCTTGAACATTGTATCCCAGGGATACCGATTCTGCTTCCACTCACTGCCAACCCCAAGCGGATGGCCAGACCTCCCCCCAAACCAGTGGGCAGAGGCCCAAAAGCAAGTACTTTCTCTTCTCAGTATCAAGGCTATTCAACCTGTCCCAGCAGAGCAAAGGGGACAAGGTTTTTACTCCAGACTGTTTCTGGTACCCAGAAAAGAAAACTCTTGGCCTCCTATCCTGGATCTGTCTATTCTCAACACCTTCCTCGTGGTTCCAAGATTCAAAATGCTTACTTTCCAACAGCTGTTTCCTATGCTAGCCAAGGACTCCTGGTTAGCCACCCTCGACTTAAAATAAGCTTATCTACACATCCCCATAAGAGAATCTTGCAGGAAATACCTACGCTTCAGAGCAGGCTACATGCACCATCAGTTCTCTGCATTTCCCTTTGGCTTATCTACTGCGCCCAGAGTATTCACAAAATGCCAGGCTCCAGCCATTGCATATTGCAGGCAGAGGAAAATTCACATTTACCCATACTTGGACGATTGCCTGATTCAGGCAGATGGTCAGGAATTGCTACTCCAGCACTTAACATTTGTAAAGAGACTTCTAACTTCACTGGGGTGCACCATCACTGAAAAGAAATCACATCTGGTACCCAGCCAACAGATTGTATTCCTGGGAGCAACTTCTCAGATGGCATTCCTCACTCCAGAAGAACAAATTTATTTGACAAACTTCTTCAATCTACTGGCCACCAAAACCCAGCTATCTGCAAGAAAAATTCTGCAAGCCCTAGGGTTCATGGCCTCTTGCATTCTATTAATTCCATATGCAAGGCTGCATATGAGGAAACTTCAGTGGTACTTAAAAAGTCTCTGGTGTCAACATTCTCAGGACCTGGAAACAGTGATTCCTATCATTCCTTGCCTAAGGGCAGAGTTCCTTTGGTGGGTAGAGGCCTACTACCACAATAAAGGACTCCCTTTCACTCAACCCCCTGCCGCCCAAACCTTAACAACAGACGCATCAGACTATGCATGGGGGGCTCACATGGCAGGACAATGCATTCAAGGCAAATGGAGCCCAAAGCAAATGCACCTGCATATAAATCAAAAAGAAATGTTAGCTGTACAGAATGCTCTGACAGCATTCAAATGCCTTATTCTTCCAGGGCAACTATTGATAAAGACAGACAACACCACAGTTATGTGATACATAAGCAGGCAGGGGGGGAGCCCATTCCAACCCACTCTGCAGGTTAGCCATGGCTCTGTGGAACACAGCCTTGAGCAATCAAGTCCACCTGCGAGCTCAATTCCTGCCAGGCAAACTAAATTCACTGGCAGACGACTTGAGCAGAAATCTAATGGACCCACACGAGTGAAAACTGGACCCCAAAGCATTCAAACTTCTGATCCACAAGTGGGGGGCACCAGAGGTGGACCTTTTTGCTTCTCCTCAGAACTATCAATTGAGCAAATATTGCACCAGAACTCCCCACAGCCAGGCATGGAAAGTGGATGCCCTGTCCTGGGAAAACCTATCAATCTATGCCTTTCCCCCTCTGCCCTTCCTCTTGAAGGTTCTGCTAAAGATCAAACAGGACAAGCCAAGGGCAATCCTGATTGCACCAGACTGGCCACACCAGCACTGATACCCACTTTTGTGCAGTCTGACAGTACTGCCACCATGGCACCTACCTCAGACTCCCTCCCTGCTGTCTCAGCAGGAGGACCAGATTTTGCATCCTCAGCTGCAAACCCTGAACCTAGCAGCCTGGCTCATCCCCTGAACTCATCACCAGAAACCCTCGGTAAACAGGTGCTGGATGTCATCCTTGAGGCAAGTAGGCCTAGTACTAGAAAATCCTATTCAGAAAAGTGGAGAAGGTACTGTTCTTGGAGCCAGTCTCAAGGAATGGACGCAACGGTGCCCAGCCTACCTCATATACTACATTAATTAACAGAAATGCTCCACAAAGGCCTATCCTTCACTTCAATTAAGATTCATGCCTCTGCCATCTCAGATCATTATAATACTGAGCCACCCCTCTTCTCTCATCCTCTGGTCAAACAGTTCCTGAGAGGAGCCAAAAATTTAAGCCCCCCCCCCCCAGGAGAGCTCCCACTCTTGCCCTGGGACCTTAACTTTGTATTGGAAAAACTCATGCTTCTACCCTTTGAACCTGCTGCTTCAGCAGAGTTAAAATTCCTCTACTGGAAAACAGCCTTACTTATAGCCATCACTTCAACAAGAAGAGTGTCTGAATTGCAGGCACTTATGGCTGTGGAACCCTTCATTATCTTCCATGCAAACAGAGTTTCCATCAGGACTAACCCATCATTTATGCCCAAGGTGGTATCTAGTGTGACTTTAAACCAATCCTTTCATTTGCCAACCTTTTTTCCTAATCCTCAGAATAAAGGAGAAAGGATCCTGCACTCCCTTGGACATGCACAGGCAGCTTAGGTTCTATCGGGACAGGACTAAACCTTTCAGAAAGTCTGACTAGCTGCTAGTCAGCTTTGCAACAGGGGCAGAGGGCAAGGCCATTTCAAAGCAAACCATTTCTAAATGGATAGCACTCTGCATCCATTTCTGCTACAAGCACCATGGGAAACCTAACCCACAGGGGATCAGAACACATTCCACTAGGACTACATCAACCTCTACAGCATTTCTTAGGGAGTCCCTACGGGGACATCCTGAAAGCTACAACCTGGAGCTCTGTAAACACCTTCACCAAGCATTACCACTTAACTATCTTTTCTAAATCCAGAGCTGGATTTGCCACAGCAGTCTTACAGGGCCTGCTTGCCAGCCCTAATGCTTCTTGACTGCCTCCACCCATCCTCAGCTTTGGGAATCAACCCAAATGTGATGACTGTAACAGTGAAACACGAAGAACATAGTACAGCTGTGTGCACTTACCATAAATGTAGATGTTCAAGTGTATTCACTGTTGCAGTCCTGGTTGCCCTCCTTCCAGCCCCCTGACTTCTCTGTACTTCTACCTATTCTTCTTTGTTTGACCATATCTTATAATATTGTTTACTTTCTACTGGGGGTGTTCCACACCATGTAATTGCTTCCTGTTGTGGGTAGCCCTTGAAATCTGGGGCAAGAAAAACTGATGTAATGGCGTCGGCTGCATGTTTTATACCCCTGACGATCTAACGTCATGGAAGAAGTGACAGCATCCAATGCAGAAATCCCAAGACTCTGGTATTCAGGCCGACTGAGGGCTACCTGCAGGCGGATAACCCAAATGTGATGACTGCAACAGTGAATACACTCAAACATCTACATTTATGGTAAGTGTACACAATTGTACTTTTTGGTATCTACTTCTCTGTAATAAAAGGGTTCTAGCAAACTAAGCTAGGAATGGTCATTGAATCATAAGGTCATACTAGGCTGATGATCACCAAAGTCTTTACAATCCTTGCCTTGCAACACAACCTGGTTTTGTCCCAGAGTTTCTTGGATGCCTATGTGATGGGGTGTGTTGGTAAAGAGGTAACCATGGGTTATGTGGCGGGGGGGTTTGTTAGTTGGGGATTAATTTGCATACTGCCAAGCTCTGTCCATCAGAGACATGAGGGCCACACTGGGAGTGAGTTTGCGATTTCCCATCCAATCTTCAAGGTTTCTTTTGAATAGGGTCAGGGATGAACTCTGCTTCACTTAGATGGGGAACCTATTCTGTATTGTGGGGAACCTTTGAGAGGCATGTCGGTCCCTACAACAGGTTTTAGTTATGTTGCAGACAAAGTTCGGGTCCTTGGAGCTAGTGTTTCTGGTGCTGTTTGTGTTACAGATGTGCAGCAGATCCATCAAAGGATGTCTTGTATGCTAGGCATAGATCACCTTTCGGTAACCTGTAGGAGACTGAGTACAGGAATAAAACCTTTAGGCAGTCTGTGTAGGATAGGGTTTTCATACCCTGGATTCTCTTGGTGATGAAGCTTTGAAGGCGTTGCAAATGTTACAAGTGCCTGGTTAGGTAGATGCCGAAGGGTGGAATAGTTCTCAAAGACTGGTTTGTTAAGGGCTGAGTAGAGTGATATCGTCCTTGGACAAGGATGCCATAGCCTAACTTACGAGTTGGGTGACATAAAATGTTTTCCTTATCTTGGCTATGTGTTGGTCAAATGCCAGACTACTGTCTATGTGTGTTCCTCGATCACTAACTAATCGGGTCAGCTCTTAGGGGTGTTTTATCAAGGAAGTAATTAGCTTGGGTGGGCGCTTTTCCAAAGAGCTCTGTAATGCATTTCTTTGCATTGAATTTTAATCCCTGTCTTTCGCACCAGCCATTTGTTTTTGTTATACCCTCTTGTAGGATGCCGATGATGTGGGGGTAATCTGTGTTAGCTCCCAATTTACAGTTGTCTGCAAACTTGTTGAGCCAGAAGCCTTTGACATTAGCTTTGACTCCTGAGAAGCAGATGCCAGACAGAAGCAGGCCCAAACCATGGGGTACTTTGGTGGTGATCAGTCTCTTTAGTGAAGGTGGCCTCACCGATCCTGACTTCTTGGGTCCTATCCAGGCTTTGTTACAGGCTGGGTCTTTTGATTGTTTACACTTGAGTTTGCTGTTTAAATTATGAAGCAAATCCTCCAGCTAGTCTTGTCCTTCTCTTTCCCATTGTTTTACTGAATTATGACCGCATAAAGCAGTGCAGAAGTCTGGAAAAGTTCTTTCTGGGGAGAATGCTTTAGTCTTTATTCTGAGAGGTGTGTCTTGCTTACTACTGGGAGTTGTAATCAAAAAATGGTGGTGATGGTTCATGTCAGAGGAGACAATTGTAGATAATCAGCTTATGCAGTCAGCTGATTTATTATAAATAATTGCAGTAATTTGTCATCTAAATATTTTTTTTTTCTTTCCTATGGAAGTGGATGCTATTATCAAGGCTGGAACAAAGGTTAATCAGTCTGCCAAGTGTGTTTTATATTACTCAGAAAAATAAATGTTTTGATAACCCATAACTAAATACTTTTTTCTTGCCAACAATGAATAATACAGGATTATAGTTTCAATGTGTGATGAAACAGTATATTTCTAGCTTTAATAATTAGACCACACAGATATAGTTTAGTTATTTCTAACAAATATGCAGCATTTTGAGTGTGCGGACTGAAACTTTGATTTGAATTTGGTTGGCATTTTGATTGCATGAATTGCAATGTAACTGATTTTGCTTGACAGCTTGATTACTAAGATTGGTACGACATTGATTATGTGGACTGAAACTAGTAGATTCCGATTTGTGTGGCATTGATTTTGTAGACTGAAACTAGTAGATTCTGATTTGTGTGGCATTGATTATGTGGACTGAAACTAGTAGATTCTGATTTGTACGGTGTTGATTATATGGGTTGAAACCAAGAGATTCTGATTTGTGCTGCTTTGATTATGTGCACTGAATTAGATTCTGATTTGTACGATGTTGATTATGTGGACTGAAACTAACAGATTCCAATTTGTAAGGCACTGATTATGTGGACTGAAATTAACAAATACTGATTTATACGGCGTTGATTATGTGGTTTGAAACTAATAGATTCTGGTTTGTAAGAAATTGATTATGTGCACTGAAACAGATTCTGATTTGTAAGGCATTGATTATGTGCACTGAAACCGATTCTTATTTGTAAGACATTGATTGTGGACTGAAACTTTCTGATTTGTATGGAGTTGATTAAGTGGGCTGACTTAACAAATTCTGATTTGTACATCATTGATTATGTGGATTGAAACCAATAGATTCCTATTTGTATCGCTGGCTGAAACTGGCTTTTTTCTGATTTATATGGTGTTGATTGTGTGCTAAAATGAACATATTCTGATTTGTACAGCATTGATTATGCGGATTGAAACAAACATTCTGATTTGTAGGGTTGGCTGAAACTAGCATATTCTTTGTATGCTGTTAATTATGTCATCTGAAACGTAACAGATCCTGATTTGTTTGGCATTTCTATTGTTTGGGTTAAACTTCAGACTGAATTTGTGGAGATTCTTGACAAACTTAGTGCCTATGATGTGGGTGGTGGTTGGCTTTTCTGGATGTCTTAACTTCCAAAACCTGAGTGATGAAAGGATAACAAAATACATACCAGTCTTCCAAATAGTCGGAGGTATATAAAGTTAAAAAATTGCAGTTAGATGATACCTGCACTTTGAAGTGGAGCATGAGACCCTTTGAAAACTATTATGTTTCTATTTAGCTAATAGTCTGTGGTGATGTGAAGTGTTTATTTATTAGCATTTGTTTACTAGGAAAGTCTGACTGGACCATGACATGCCACCTTTTAAAGGAGGCACATGGAGAAAAGCTCTACAGTTAACACATCTTAAAAGTTGTCATACAATACAGTGCAAGGCAAAACAGCAAATGTTAGCTATTGTTAGCTATCCCATACATGATACAAACAGTATGTAAAGAGAAAAAAAGCATAATAATAATATCATAGAAGTCATGTTCTGCAGAGTCGGTCATTATATTGCATTAATTTAAAGTTCAGGTTTCCTAAGCAGCAGTGATAATCTTATTACCTTCCATTAAGTTGATAGATGTATGTAGTAGAGTATGTGTTGAGCATTGCTAGTAGATAGCAGATTATCTGATACAATTTTACAGGTGTGGCAAAGGTGTCAACTGTTCTGATGAAAGCCCAGAACCTTAGGCTGTGCATGAAGACAAAAAGGTGGACGACACAGATGGAGGACAGATGGACAGAGTTGTAGAAAGATTTAGCCAGCAGAAGAGTGTCAGGCAAATACTTTGGAATCCAAGAGGCAGGTGCTGATTTTTGCTTTGAAGTATTTTGAATTTATGAATTACCTTAGGTTTTGTGGGAGAGTAATACATACAAGGAATATACTGCTTCACCATTTTTGTTTGGTCTATGGACTTGGGTAAAATTTATGGTCTTAGAAGTAAGATCTCTAGAAGGGGGGTACAATAGCATTGCTATCTTCAGTGCCGGACATTTGCTTGGTTGATGGGAAGTACAATAGCATTAGTACCTTCAGTGCTGGACATTTGTTTGGGTGATGGGGAGTATCATAGCAGTACTGTCTTCAGTGCTGGACATTTGTTTGGGTGTTGGGGAGTACCATAGCATTATTGTTCTCGGTGCTGGGCATTTGTTTGAGTGATGGGCAATACTGTAGCATTACTGTTTTCAGTGCTGGACGTTTGTATCTTAGGAATGTAGCAGGTTACTAGGCTATCGGCCAAGAGGTAATTTCTAGCCTAGCCGATGTTCTTCGTGTTTCACTGCTGCAGTCATTACATTTGGGTAATCTGCTGGCAGGTTGCCCTCAGTCGGCCTGAATTCCAAAGTCTTGGGTCCTGCGTCGGTTGCTTTCTCCTCTTCCATGACGTCAGGTCGTCAGGGGTATAAAACATGCAGCCGACGCCATTTTCTTTAGTCTTTCTTGCCGCGCGGTGCCCGAAGCAGAAGCATTTCACAAGTGCCAGTCAGCCGACTACTGAAATATTCGAATTTGAGTTTCAGAACCGAAGTCTTCACTAAAGCAAGTACCCCGTTGGGGAAACTTTTTTCTTGCTTTTTACCAATGTCAGAAAAAGTTAATAATTGTATTACTTGTGGGAAGCAAATATCTCATAAAGATTTCCATTTATACTGTATTCCTTGCCTAGGCCCTGATCACAACGGGCCTGGCTGTCGGTTTTGTGCTAGATTTAACCAATGCACTATTAAGCGTCGGTATATTTTTGCATCAAAGTATTTTGGAAACAGATGTAAGTACCCAGGAATGTCGTCGGATAGCAATCCGACTACCGGAGTACATAAAAAAACGCAAAGAAAAGGACAGAGAAAGGCAGTCGAGATCCAAAACTGACGAAGAAGCTTCTCATAAGCCAGTTGCCGGTTCGCCGGTACTCAGTGAGGCGCTTTCGCAGCCCCTGATACCCGCTACCTTCGAGTCGCAGGCCTCTACCGACACCCATGTGGAGTCCGGCATGCCGCAAGATACTCAAGGTATTGGACCGACGGATGTATCTCCCTCAGATGGGTCCGGAGCCGCTGAGCAGGCACCGGGTTCTGAGGGTGTATTCAGACCTCAACATTTATATATCAAACCGACGACAGCTGCAAAACCAAAGACAAAAGCAACTTCTAAAACTAAAAAACTGACGCATGAGCCACATGCACAGGCCTCTATGCCTAAAAAACAGATGATCAAAAATGGCTGAAGACCTTATTACCTTGATCAGGGGTACCCATCCCCCTCCTGATAAGAGGCCTAGGCAAGACACTGATTATGAATCTTCAGATCAGGTTTCTATTTCTTCTGATTCCTCTTCTGATTAGGAATTATCTCTACCTCCCTATGAGGACTCTGATGCTGAGGAGTCTATTCCTTCTGCATCTCCTCCTGAGGATTATTCATTTGGAGGAAACTTTGCATACTTTGAGGGAGCATTTTCACTGGGAGAGTCCAGACTTCTCAGAATCAAAAAAGAAGCTCACAGATTTCCTTCTTCTCCCTCAGCACAGGCCTTTAGCCATTCCCCCTGTTTTAGACATTGTGGATGATGTGTTTTCAGAGTCAAGCTTGACCCCTGACTCCTTACCTCCAGCTTCCAGTAAGCTTGACAGATATTACAGGGTCCCTGACTCACACAAATTTTTATTTAGAAACTCTGCTGCTGATCCAGAAACTATTTCACAGGGTCCAAAGGGAGTTAAAGCCTCAACAGCAAAAAATTCTACCCCCTCTGACAGAGATTTAAGGGCACTGGACAGATGGGGAAAAAAGATTTATACATCTGCAACCTTGGCAATCAGGGCGTTAAACTGTCAGTTTCATATGCTTAAGTACCAACAACATGTTATGGGATTGCTGAAACAGAAAATGATGTTGATTTCAGAATGTGCAGAAAATAAAGAATTGCAGGAATTATTGCATGCAGATGAACAAGTTGGAAAGCATACTTTGCAATGTGGTTTTGATTCCTTAGAGGCTTCCTGCAGGCCCGCAGTTACTGGTTCTGTGATTAGGAGACATGCCTGGTTAAAGGAACACAATTTACCTGATCATGTTAAAGCTAAATTGCTAGATGCACCTTTACAGCATGATTCTCTGTTTGGTATTAAGGCAGAAAAGGTTTTAAAGAAAATGGAAGACTAAGCTAAGTCTATGCAAACTGTTAAAGACTTCTTACAAGTGCAGCCACCAAGTTTCAGTAGACACTGGCCTACCAAAAACTGGTCCTTTCCTGTGTCAGACAGAGTTCAAAGGGGCAAATCCAGATGCCCTAATGGTTCCAGATACCAGGCGCACGATTCATACAGGTCAAAGGAATGGGGCGCTTCCACCTCCAAATCTGGAGGAGATCAAGCGCAATCCTACAAAAAGCAATCCCAATGACTTCCCTCTGCCTTCACCAAGCATTTATCTTTTGGCAGCACCCATAGGGGGGAAAATGATCACTTTTTGCTCAAAATTGGCAGTTAATAACCCAGGACAAGTGGGTACTAAACATCATATCACAGGGATACAGATTCCATTTCCACACACTGCCAATGTCAAATGGTTGGCTAGATCTGCCAAAAAGTCAATGGGCAGAGGCACAGAAACAGGTTATGTCCCTCATGGATATGGGGGCCATTCAGACAGTACCAGAACAGGAAAAAGGACAAGGTGTTTACTCGACTGTTCTTGGTACCCAGAAAGGACAAGGCCTGGCGGCCAATGCTGGATTTATCGATTTTGAACACATACCTGGACATTCCAAAATTCAAAATGCTAACTTTGCAGCAGCTTCTGCCCATGCTGGGGAAGAATGCTTGGCTGGTGACTTTAGACCTAAAAGAGGCATACCTGCACATCCCAATAAGACAATCGTGCAGAAGATACCTCCGATTCAAGGCTGGATTAATTAATTACCAATTCTCTGCACTGCCCTTTGGCTTATCTACTGTGCCCAGGGTCTTTACAAAGTGCCTGGCACCAGTAATTGCATTTTGCAGACAAAGTATACAAATATATCCTTACATGGACGACTGTCTCATTCAAGCAGAGAACAAGGACACTCTTCTTCGACACCTGGCATTTGTGAAAAGGCTTCTAACATGCCTAGGGTACACAATAAACGAAAATAAATCACAACTGGTACCCTCTCAAAAGATAACATTCCTGGGTGCAAGCTTGAATACAACTGCCCAGATGGCTTACCTCACGCCAGACAAGCAAAGGCAACTGACTCCTTACTTCAAACTGATGGCAACAAAAACTCAGTCTTCTGCAAGACAAATTCTGCAGGCTCTGGGCTTCATGGCATCCTGCATACCACTGATTCCATATGCAAGACTACATATGAGGAAACTTCAATGGTACCTAAAAAGTTTATGGAGTCAACATTCTCACAGTCTGGAAACAATGATTCCTCTCATTCCCTGCCTGCAACAGGAGTTTCTATGGTGGGCAAAGGCATGTCACCAAAACATGGGACGGCCATTCACTCTACCCCCTGCCAGCCAAACCATGACAACAGATGCGTCAGATTATGCCTGGGTGGGCCCACATGGCAGGAAGATGCATTCAGGGCATATGGTCACCAAAACAAATGCATCTGCAAATCAACCAGAAAGAGGTGCTAGCTGTTCAAAATGCCCTAACAGCCTTCAATGACTTACTTCATCCAGGACAACTACTGATAAAGACGGACAACACCACAGTCATGTGGTATATAAACAAGCAAGGGGGCACACACTCATACCCCCTCTGCAGATTAGACATGGCACTGTGGAACACAGCTTTGACCTACCAGATACATCTTCAAGCTCAATTCCTGCCAGGAAAACAAAACACTTTGGCAAATTATGGACCCTCACGAGTGGAAACTAAATCCACAAGTCTTCAGCATGATAACAGAGAAATGGGGGAGCTCAGACATAGATCTATTTGCCTCTCCTCAAAATTATCAGTTGAAAAGATTCTGCACAAGGACTTATCACAGCCAAGCATGGAAAGTGGATGCCCTATCCTTCAGTTGGAAAAACCTGTCAGTTTACGCCTTTCCTCCACTGCCTCTTCTCCCCAAGGTCCTCCTAAAAGTCGGACAAGAGAAACCAAAGATTATGCTAATCGCCCCAGACTGGCCCCGCCAATACTGGTACCCAATCCTAAGGAACTTGTCTCAATACCCAGCTTGGACCTTGCCTCAAAGGCCACAACTACTGTCCCAGCAAAACAATCAGATCCTGCACAATCAACTACAGACTCTGAACCTGGCAGCATGGCTGATCATGTAGTCATACAAACAACACCTCTCAGTAAAGCTGTGATGGATGTCATTTTGGAAGCCAGAAGGCCTAGTACTAGAAAATCTTATGCTGAGAAATGGAAGAGATTCTGTGCTTGGAATCAGGCACAAGGAACTGATGCAGCAGAACCAAATATTCCTCAGATATTGCAATACTTAACTGAGATGCTGGACAAAGACCTATCTTTCTCATCAATTAAAATCCATGCCTCTGCCATTTCGGCTCATTACAATACAGAGCCACCAATCTTTTCTCATCCTTTACTAAAGCAGTATCTTAGAGGAACCAAAAATTTAAGGCCTCCTAGAAGATCACCATTACCTGCATGGGACCTCAATTATGTGTTGGAAAAGTGCACCCTGCCTCCATCTGAACCAGCTGCTACCGCTGATATAAAGTTCTTATCATGGAAAACAGCTCTGCTACTAGCGATTTCTTCAGCAAGAAGAATTTCAGAGCTACAGGCCCTCATGGCTAATAGAGCCTTTTATCATATTTTACCCAGACGGGGTATCTCTGAGGACAAATCCTACTTTTATTCCTAAGGTGGTTTCCAGTGTGGCTCTTAACCAAACAATTCATCTGCCAACCTTTTATCCAAATCTGCAGAACAAGGGGGAGAGAAGTATGCATTCCTTGGACGTACACAGACAGCTAAGATTCTACTTGAGCAGGACTAAAGCTGTAAGAAAAACTGAGCAATTACTAGTGACAGGATCAGAGGGCAAGGCTATTTCAAAGCAGACCATTTCAAAGTGGATAAGCCACTGCATCCGTTTCTGCTACTTACACCATGGTAAACCTGTGCCCAAGGGCATTAGGTTTCATTCCACCAGAGCTGCAGCTACTTCAGCAGCCTTTCTAAGGGGAGTACCAACCAAAGACATTCTAGAGGCTGCTACTTGGAGTTCTGTTCACACCTTTGCAAAGCATTATCATTTGCCTCTTTACTCTAAATCCAGAGCAGGCTTTGCCACTGCAGTTCTGCAGGGCCTTATAGCTGCTCCTAATGTTGTTTAGCTCCAGTCCCCCAACCATAGCTTTGGGATTCTACCCAAATGTAATGACTGCAACAGTGAAACACGAAGAACATAGTACAGTTGTGTACACTTACCATAAATGTAGATGTTCGAGTGTATTCACTGTTGCAGTCCAGGTTACCCTCCCACCATCCCCCTGTCATTCTGGAATTTATCTTTCCTTCTCTATCTTCTACAACCTATGTGGTGTATTTGCTTGTAGATGAAGGTAAAGTTTATATTGATGCATGTATACATATATATATATATATATATATATATATATATATATATATATATATATTTTTTTTTGCTCCCTTTTTTGGGGGCACCTGACATCGGGGGCAAGAAAAACTAAAGAAAATGGCGTCGGCTGCATGTTTTATACCCCTGACGACCTGACGTCATGGAAGAGAAGACAGCACCCGACGCAGGACCCAAGACTTTGGAATTCAGGCCGACTGAGGGCAACCTGCCAGCAGATTACCCAAATGTAATGACTGCAACAGTGAATACACTCGAACATCTACATTTATGGTAAGTGTACACAACTGTACTTTTCATCCCAATGTAATACCATAATACCATAGATAGTCTGTTCAGTACCCAGGGTTGTATTAATGTCTAGGAGGGTTGTGGACATTATCCCAGGTAATAATTTACAGTGCCCCATCTACTCATTCAGGTTCCTTTTGAACAGTGTCAGAGGTGCTCTGCTTCACATGAATTGGCAGCCTATTCCAAAGGTGTGGCAGTTGCTGGGAGACAAATATGTCCCTCCAGCACATCCTGTTCAAATCGCAGGCCATATTTAGGTCCCTGAAACAGGTAGTTGTAGTCCTGTTTGATTTACGGATGTGCAGCTTATTCATTAGGTTTGGATTGGAGTTTACTCAGGAAGGCAGGTATAAGTCTACCCTAAGAGGTCTATACCATAATGAGTACAGTGACTGGAACTTTAGTCGGCCTGAGTAAGGCACATTCTGGAGTCTCAGTTTGGGTGATGGAGAGTACCATAGTGTTAGTCTTTAGTGCTGGAGGATGTTCATCGTGTTTCACTGTTGCAGTCATTACATTTGGGTAATCTGCTGGCAGGTTGCCCTTAGTCAGCCTAATTAACAAAGTCTTGGGTCCTGCGTCGGTTACTGTCTTTTCTTCAGGTCGTCAGGGGTATAAAACATGCAGCCGACGCCATTACATCAGTCTTTCTTGACGCACAGTGTCCGAAGCAGAAGCAGTTTGCAAGTGCTGGTCAGCCGACTCCTGAAATTTTTATGTTCGAGTTTCAGAACCGAAGTCTTCAACTTAAAGCTAAGTACCCCATTGGGGAAACTTTTTCTTGCTCCTTACAGATGTCGGTAAAAGTTAATAATTGTATTACTTGTGGGAAGCCAACACGTCATAAGGATTTTCATTTGTACTGTATTCCTTGCCTAGGCCCTGACGGCGATGTATTTTGCTGTCGGTTGTGTGCTTTATTTAATCAGCGCACACTCCGTTGTCAGTACATTTTTGCTTCAAAATATTTCAGTTCTCGTTTTAATTATCCAGAAATGACGTCGGACCGAAAAAAAAACAAAGAAAAAGACCGAGACAGGCCATTGAGGTCCAAAACTGCCGACGCTTCTCCTAAGCCAGCGCCAGTTTGCCGGTACTCAGTGAGGAGCTTTCGCAGCCCCTGATACCCGCTACTTCTGATTCGCAGGCCACTACTGAGACCCATTCCGAGTCCGGTATGCCGCGAGATGCTTCTCATATGGAACCCGCGGATGTCTCTACCTTGGATGGGTCCAGAGCCACTGAGCAGGCACCAGCTTCTGAGGGTGTATTCAGGCCTACAGACTCAGTGCTAAGGCCTAAATCTCGATCTATGTCTAAAAAACTGATGCCCAGGCCCCTATGCCTAAAAAACAAATGATCAAAATAGCTGAAGATTTAATTACTCTAATCAGGGGTAGCCAGCCCCCCCCCCCCCCTCCAAGAGGCCTAGGATTGAATTTGACTATTAATCTTCTGAACAGGACTCTGTTTCTTCTGACTCTTCTAATGATCTGGATTTTTCCATACCTAATTATGAGGACTCTGATGCAGAAGATTCCATTCCCTCTGCTTCTCCACCTGAAGATTTCTCTTTTGGGGAAACTTTACATACCTTAAGGGAGCATTTCTACTGGGAAAGTCAGGATTTTTCAGAATCCAAAAAGAGGCTTAGGGATTTCCTTCTTCTTCCTCAGCTTAGTTCTTTGTCTATACCTCCTGTACTAGATATTGTTGATGTGTTTTTGGAATCCAGTATGGCCCCTGATTCCTTGCCTCCAGACCCTAGCAAACTGGACAGGTACTACAGGGTTCCTGATTCCTGCAAATACCTTTTCAAAAATCCTGTTGCGGACCCTGAAACCAATTCTCAGGGGCCCAAGGGCATTAAGGCTTCTACTGCTAAAACTCCTACCCCTTCTGATAGACTCCAGGGAGCTGGATAGATGGGGTAAAAAGATTTATACTTCTGCAACCTTAGCAATCAGGGCTTTAAACTGTCAATTCCATATTCTAAAATATCAACAGCATATCATGGGACTGCATAAACAGAAGATGATGTTGATTTCTGACTGTGTGAAGAAAAAAGATTTGCAGGATTTATTGTATTCAGCTGAACAAGTTGGGAAACGTACTTTACAATGTGGTTTTGATTCCTTAGAGGCCTCTTGTAGGGCTGCTGTTACTGGGTCTGTGCTTAGAAGGCATGCTTGGCTTAAGGAGCAATCTCTGCCTGATCGTGTCAAAGCAAAACTTTTGGATGCTCCTTTACAGCAGGACCGCTTATTTGGCAATAAGGCTGAAGAAAAAGATGGAAGATAAAGCTAATCTATGCAAACTGTGAAAGATTTCTTACAAGTGCAACCTCCAAGATTTAGTAGGCATTGGCCTACTAAGAACTGGTCCTTTCCATCTCCTTCTAGAGCCACTACGGCCAAACCCAGACATTCCAAAACCACCAGGTTTCAGTCCCAAGGGACTTTCAGAACTAAGCAATGGGGTGCTTCCACTTCCAAATCTGGAAACAGCAATGTACCACCCTATGGTAAACAATCTCAGTGACTTCCCTTTGAAATTACCAAGCACTTACCTCTTAGCCGCCCTTTTGGGGGGAAAAAGTGGCTCTTCATTCAAGAAACTGGCAACTTATAACCCAGTACAAATGGGTTTTAAATATAGCGTCCCAGGGATACAGATTTCATTTCCACACGCTGCCAACTCCAAACGGGTGGCCAGACCTGCCCCCAAATTAGTGGGCAGAGGCTCAGAAACAACTGCTTTCCCTCCTAAACATGGGGACTATTCAACTAGTTCCAGAAGAAGAAAAGGGACAAGGGTTCTATTCCAGACTTTTCCTGGTACCCAGAAAAGACAATTCATGGCGTCCAATTCTGGACCGGTCTACTCTAAACACCTTTCTGGACATTCCAAAATTCAAGATGCTGACTCTTCACCAGTTACTTCCTATGCTAGGCAAAGATGCCTGGTTGGCAACTCTCGACTTAAAAGAGGCTTACCTGCATATCCCAATCAGGGTATCTTGCAGAAGATTCCTACGCTTCAAAGCAGGCTGCATGCATTATCAGTTCTCTGCACTGCCCTTTGGCTTGTCTACTGCGCCCAGGGTATTCACAAAGTGCCTGGTTCCAGTAATTGCTTTTTGCAGGCAAAGAAATATTCAAATATATCCATACCTGGACGATTGCCTAATTCAGGTAGAAAACCAGGCCATTCTTCTAAAACATCTGGCGTTTGTAATAAAACTTCTGACCTGTCTAGGGTATACCATAAACGAAAAGAAATCTCAACCGGTACCCTCCCAAAAAATTACATTCCTGGGTGCAAGCTTGAATACAACTGCCCAGATGGCTTTCCTTACACCAGAAAAGCAAATACATTTGGTGACTTACTTTAAACAGGCGGCCACAAAAACCCTGTTATCAGCAAAGCAAATACTGCAAGCCTTGGGGTTCATGGCCTCATGCATTCTTCTAATTCCATATGCAAGACTGCATATGAGGAAACTTCAGTGGTACTTAAAAAGTTTATGGAGTCAACATTGTCACAGCCTGGAAACAATGATTCCTATCATACCTTGCCTGCGCCTAGAGTTCCTATTGTGGGCAGAAGCCTGCCACCAAAACAAGGGACTGTCATTCACACCACCTCCTTCCGCCCAAACCATAACTACAGACTCATCAGACTATGCATGGGGGGGGGGCTCATCTGGCAGGGAAGTGCATTCAGGGCAAATGGAACCCAAATCAAATGCACCTTCATATCAATCAAAAAGAAATGCTAGCTGTACAGAATGCACTGACAGCCTTCAAGGATTACCATCATCCAGGACAATTACTGATAAAGACGGACAACACCACGGTTATGTGGTACATAATTAAGCAGGGGGGTACACATTCCAACCCCCTCTGCAGACTAGCTATGGCATTGTGGAACACGGCCTTCAGCTGCCAAGTACAAATACAAGCTCAATTCCTGCCAGGAAAACAGAATGTTCTGGCAGACGAACTAAGGAGAAATCTCATGGACCCTCACGAATGGAAACTGGAACCACCGATTTTCAACATGTTGATGCACAAATGGGGGAACCCAGACATAGATCTTTTTGCCTCACCCCAGAACTACCAGTTGGACAAATTTTGCATAAGAATTCATCACAAAAAAGCCTGGAAAGTGAATGCTCTGTCCTTCAGCTGGAAAAACCTATCAGTCTATGCCTTTCCTCCTCTGCCTTTGCTCTCCAAAGTTCTACTAAAAGTCAAACAGGAAAAACCAAAAATGATTTTGATTGCTCCAGACTGGCCTCGCCAACACTGGTACCCACTCCTGCACAGTGTGTCACACATTTCTCTGTGGCACTTGCCTCAGACATCTTCCTTGCTGTCTCAGCAGGAGAACCAAATTCTACACCCTCAGCTCCAAACGTTGAATCTTGCAGCTTGGCTAATCACATAAATTCACCCTTAGCATTCCTCAGCAAACCTGTGATGGATGTCATTTTGGAGGCGAGAAGTCCTAGTACTAGAAAATCTTATGCTGACAAATGGAAAAGATTCTGTGCATGGAATCAATCTCAAGGGATGAGCACAGCAGTGCCCAATTTACCTCAGATTTTGCAATACTTAACTGAGATGCTTCATAAGGGTCTGTCTTTTTCTTCCATAAAAATCCATGCCTCCGCCATTTCAGCTCATTACAACACAGACCCCCCCCTTCTCTCATCCTCTTCTAAAGCAGTATCTTAGAGGGGCCAAAAACTTGAGACCACCCTGGAGAGCTCCAACCCCTACCTGGGACCTTAACTTTGTATTGGAGAAACTCACTCTACCTCCTTTCGAGCCAGCTGCAACTGCAGACTTAAAATATTTCCTGGAAAACAGCCTTCCTTTTAGCAATCACTTCAGCTAGAAGGATATCTGAATTACAGACCCTTATGACAGTGGAGCCTTTCATCATCTTTCATGCGGACAGGGTGTCACTCAGGACCAATCCATCATTCATGCCCAAGGTGGTATCCAGTGAGGCTCTTATTCTGGCCATTCTTTTGCCAACTTTCTTTCCCAATCCACAGAACAAGGGAGAGCGGATTCTGCATTCATCGGATGTACACAGACAACTTAGATTCTACTTGGACAGGACTAAATCCCGAAGAAAATCTGAACAACTGCTGGTAGCATTTGCTGCAGGGGCAGAGGGGAAGGCTATTTCAAAGCAAACCATTTCTAAAGGGATAAGCCATTGCATTCATTTCTGTTATAAGCACCATGGAAAACCTGTCCCCCAGGGGATCAAATCTCATTCCACCAGGGCTGCATGTACATCAGCAGCCTTTCTCAGAGGTGTTCCTACCAGGGATATTCTAGAAGCTGCTACCTGGAGTTCAGTTCATACTTTCACCAAGCATTATCACTTACCAATTTTCTCTAAATCCAGAGCTGGCTTTGCCACTGCTGTATTGCAGGGCCTTATAGCTGGTCCCAATGCTGTATAAATCCATCCTCCCAACCTTAGCTTTGGGAATCTACCCAAATGTAATGACTGCAACAGTGAAACATGATGAATATAGTACAGTTGTGTAGACTTACCATAAATGTAGATGTTCGAGTGTATTCACTGTTGTAGTCCTGGTTACACTCCCTCCAACCTCCTGTTTTTCTTTTACTATACCTCTTTTTTCTTGTATTATGCTTAAAAGCCTTTTTGGTGTATTTGCTTTTGTTTGGAGGTATATTTTTGTGTTTCTTATTGTATATAGTTATATATATATTTTGCTCCCCATTTGTGGGGGCACCTGACATCTGGGGCAATAAAAACTGATGTAATGGCGTCAGCTGCATGTTTTATACCCCTGACGACCTGATGTCATGGAAGAAGGGACAGCAACTGACGCAGGACCCAAGACTTTGTTAATCAGGCCGACTGAGGGCAACCTGCCAGCAGATTACCCAAATGTAATGACTGCAACAGTGAATACACTCCAACATCTACATTTATGGTAAGTGTACACAGCTGTACTTCTGTTTGGGTGATGGGCAGTACCATAGCATTACTGTCTTGAGTGCTGGACGTGTTTGGGTGATGGTGAGTACAGCAGCATTACTGTCTTCAGTGCTGGACAGTTGTTTCGGTGATGGGGGGGTACCATAGCATTACTACTTTTAGCGCTGGACATTTGTTGAGGTGATAAAGTATATTTTGGGCCAGTTTAAGTTGATTGATTTTTTGAAAGTTAGTGAGTACCAGCCCTTTCGGTTGATTTAATGTTGAGCAATGCTGTGTTTTACTGGAAGCTGGCTTGCAGATTTTTCTATTTTATTATAACATTGTTGCGGTTTTGTTAAAAGGGAGGATCTGGCGTTAGTGAGTGAGGGAGGGGCACAGGAGAGATTTGGAAGTGTTTTTTCTAGATTGCAAGGTGAGGTAAGGAGTTGCTTTCTAAAAGAAACCTAGTTGTGTATTTTCTTGGATATTATTTTGGATGTGTATTTCAAAATGTTCATGATTGTCTGTGGTAACCCCAAGTAATTTAGTATGTGTGAGGATCTTCTTAAGTGTAGTGTTTGTAGATTCTCTATATTTTAAGGCCTGAAAAAGACGGACACCTGGAAAGAAGTCATTGTCACAAATTAACCTGTAGTTATGAGAGTTATGTTCCAGCAAAGCAGGTTTCATTATTTTATTATCTTAATTCATACCTCTCAAACTGTTCCTGATTGTTTTGTCTTAGATTTGCCCTGTCTCTCGTAAAATGTTTATTTTTTTCTAGTAAATCACTAAGGATTACAGTCAATAATGCCAGATTTTAGAGTTTTCATATTTCTTATTCAGAAAATATATGTTGATGCAAAACCTGATGTTCTGTTAACTGTTTGAGGTAATTAGAGGGATATTTAAACACTGTCTTTTATTTTGGACCTTTACCTCACTTTTGTTTTTGGATTTGCCAAGAATTTGAGTATTATGTTATTTTATTGTATGTGCAGCTTTTGTTAAGTAGTGTACTAAACTGGAATTTGTGATGTATTACTTATTTTATTCTGTGTTTATTGTAGTATGGGAGAGGGTGGCCTAATGGTTAAGATGTTTGCCTTGCAAACGCAAGATCCAGGGTTTGAGTCTCATAAGGGACAATTGGCTAGGCTTAAAATGGCTCACTAGGACAGTTAGCTTAGTACTTATCTATGAACCTATGTAATGTGTTTGAATGGTAAAGTGCTTAGAGCTTTAGCACTTTACTAAACATGAACTTGGAAGTATACACAAGTCTGATACTGATCTCACGCCAAATTTATTGCGAAAAATACCAACACTAGAAAACCTGCTAAATGCTTTCATTCCATTCACATGAAAGTTTTACTTTTGGTGATCATCAAATAAAAACAAAATATATGCTAGTCAAATAACTAAACCACTTCCCACTCATGGTGACATGTATACTTAAAATAGATATAATTAAAATGTTTAGCTGAAATACAATTGAATGTTAAATATTAAATGTTGAAAATAAAAAGTCTCAAAAAGCATGTCTGTTACCTTCAACACTAAACATATTAATATACAAAAAATAGAATAAATGATTAAATAGGGTCCGCTAAAAATGTTGCAGCCCACCATTTTAAAATACATAAAATTGACATGTAATTGTTGATACTAGGAAACGCACTGGCATAGAGCCTTAACTGACCCACCAACTCATTATATTCAAGAAGACTGTTAAAGTCCCCTCCTCCTTCCATTATATTGCACTTTATCAATAATGAAAAAATACATTTTTAAAGGGACATCTAATAGAATGTCTATTTAAGGCATTAGTGTGATTATTCCAATTGATATTTCACAGGTGCTGATGTATCCTGTCCTTTAACCTCGTACTAATTTCCCTGCATAAAAAACAGGACAGGCAGTACACGTTGCCCAATAAACCACACCTGTGTGTCACAATGAAAGTGACCAGGGCAGGCAAAACTCCTCTCCAACCTTTCAACAACAACATAGGGACACTCGTTACTACACGTATAGTATTTACGTCTACACATTTTTCATACAGTTCTCATTACATCAAATAATTCCCCATATTAAACACAATTTGTGGTTTGTCACAATTTTTCTTTCATCTGGGGCAAATATAATATTCCATGTCCTCTTTACAGTATTGCTGTATTTATGAATATCACAACTAAATGGGAGGACCAAAGATAAATTCCTATCACTATCCATTTCGTCTGTGGGTAACTTGTCCCCTTAAATGTCTACAGTTAATTTTGTGTCAAGTATGGGAGCAAATCTAGTTTGTCTGCCATCCAGGACTTCATTTTTTAAATTTTCATTAACAAAGGTTTGGGATAACACTGATGTCGCTCTCACCAGGCTGAGGAAAGAGAAAGTCATAGTCAGTTGCTTATCAGGTGCTAGGATCTGCCACATTACACACGCACTCAAGTCGTTTGACCACAAGTACCAGTATGACTCAGTCATAGTCCATGTGGGTGTAAATGACCCGACATGTACCTCTCTAGACTATATGAAGAGTGACATCATGGGTAATGTGTGTCCCAGGCTAGTATGAGCCTAACATTGAGCAGCATTTTACCTTCTCAAGGGATGATGCCCTAATACGAACAAAAGATGACTGGTTTTAATAATTGGCTTAGTGTCTGGCATCATTCTAAGGGGGTGCAATATTTATCAGCATGTAAGGAGATAGTCAAAAGACCACACTGCTTTGCTCGGGATGGTGTCCACTTCTCCACTCTAGGCTTTCAAATATTAGTTAAAACATTGTCTTCCCCCATAGTGCCTTTTTTTAGGCAATGTCAAACTGAAAGTACTTCTGACACAGCAAATCATAACCAAGAAAATCTAAAGGTATTACTGCTCAATACTAGGAGTCTAAACAAAAAACTCCACTCCCTGAAAGTCTCTTCACCTGAGAGAATGCTGACGTCGATGGTCACTGAGGCATGGTTTAAAACCACGAAGACTACACAGTGCTTGTTTAAAATGCCTTCCACACATTTAGACCAGCTATTACACAGACAGGGACTAAAGATGGAGGTGTCTCAATTTACATCAAAAATAAATATACCTTAAAGTTGATCAAACAGGACATGTTCAAATCACCATAGGCAAGATCAAGTACACTTCCTTGCAAACTGTACCATGTATTTACACTTATTAGAAACACTAATCATCCATCCCAATACCATATTCATGGGTGACTTTAATTACCCCACTGTTAACTAGGAATCCTATACGACATTAAACATACATGCACAGAGATTCCTGGATTTTGTAAACACAAACTCCCTTGACCAGATTGTCAGTACAGAAGTGCGACCATACTGGATCTGGTCCACATTAATATGGGAGAGTGCTCTTCACCACCTAGTGTAATGCCTTCTCTGGTAAGGTCAGACCACAAAATGGTCTCCTTTGAAGTAAAAATAAAACCTGGACCCCAGCTAATCCTGGAATATTCAGGAACTAGGCAGTCAAAAACAAAAAGAAAGGAATGTGTAAATGCACTCAACAGTTAAACCAGTAAAACTAAACAGACTGGCGAAGTCAGAAAACATAAAATGTTAATATCAAAAAGTATTAAACAAATTGCACAATTCGCAGAACTTTCAGGTACAAGATCCTTCTTCAATGTGATGCAAAATACCATCCAAACACATTCAATTATTTATTTAAAACAGGGACTTTGCCAACCAATCAAATTCCGTGACTAATTAAACAAGAAAAGTCTTAAAAGTACATAATCAAAAATCTACTAAAAGATGTAAACATAAATAATACATTTAACTACAACTTCATCTATTTATTTTTTAAAATAGACCTGATGCTAGCTGCTGCATTTAGTCCTGGGAGTTTATCTGCATTTAAATGTAAAATCCATCTGTACTCTGCTATTTCAAGTGCATTATTGATATCACCCCCACTTCTGTCAGGATAGACTACCTGAACAGCTCTAAACTTAAAAGTGTGTTGTGTACCTACCTCCATGTGATGTTTTGGAAGTGCATTAGTTACAACCTTCCCTTTAATGTGATAAATACTCAAGTGATTCTGTATTTTAATTTTCTACTGCACTTGCCTATATAAAATGAAGTGCATGCCATACAGGTGGCCAGATAACATTGTGTGTAACAGAGGTTGAATAAACACCATTGTGTGTAACAGAGGTTGCGAAGCATCTTTACATGTAATTGGGTGTACAAAAGATACATCTTTAAGTATGAATTTGCAGTTCACACAATTAAAACAGGGAAAGTTCACTTTCTAAATCTTTGTGCAGATGTTTTAGTACTATGAATTTCATTGTAACAAAGGAGTTGTTTCAAATGTTTTCCTTTTCTGTATGAAAACAATGGGGCATTACCTATAATCTTGTTCATTTCAGGGTGTGTAGTAAGAACTGGTCAATTTTTCTTAATATCCAGAACACTATCAGTTGTAATATTATAATTAGTTTATATATATATATATATATATATATGTATATATATATATATATGTATATATATATATATATAAACATTATTTTTAATCTGTACTTTGTTTTAAAGGACCACTGTGTCTAAAATACAGTCTTGCTAGTCTCTCTTTCACTGTCCACATACCACTTAAGTTTCATTCAACAAAGATTCCTGTAGTTTCTAGATCTTAACTCATTACATAATTCCTTTGTCTGTCCTTGATATATATAATCACCTGTATTTATTCTAAAATATTGGCTGGTAACAATCCCATTGAATATATGTTGTAGATGAATCTATTCGCTTGTACGTCTTTCTTATGAACTATCGTATCGATTATGTCGTTCTGTCTAGTTAAATAAATATCTAAAAAGTTATACGTTCTCTAGAAATGTTCATCTTAAACTTTAAAAAATTTGTGGTCATATCTAGATATCTAACAAAGCTCAACAGGTTGCTATCACTGCCTGTCCAAATACGGAAAATGTCATCCACAAAGCGTACATAAAACACAACATTTGAAACATATTCATTCATAGTATTAAAAATGTGTTCATTTTCCCAGTGGTTGAGCCAGGTTCATGCAAGTATTCGCAACAGAGGTTCACATGGCAATCCCAGATACTTTGTATAGTTCTTGTTCAAAAATAAACACATTGCTGTTCATGACCGCATCCACTAAAGAAGAACAGTTTGTTTCCCTACCAGTCAGACCACCATTATTACACAGAAAGTCTCTAATGGCATCTATCCTATAATTGTTAGCTTTAACTGTAAAAAGGGAAATCATATCTAGAGTAATAAATAATAACTTGAATGGCTATTTATTTCATGCCATCGATAAAACTTGCCTAAAAATCATCTGTATCCTTGATGTAACTCTTAACTTTAGTTAAATAGGGACTCAGTAGATGTTCTAAATATAAAGAAAGGGGTTCATTGATTCTTCTCCTCCCCGAGACAATAGTTCTCATTGGTGGATTACATTGGTCTTTATGTATCTTGGGGAGTCGGTACAAATGGGATTACAGGATGTGGAACAGGGAAATTGTTAAATAATTCTAAACTAATATTCGTCATTTGCAATTCAAAAACAAGATTATTCACTCTATAAATATTAATGAAAACAGTAGGACCAACTTTTCTAAAATTGTTAGCATCTTTCAAAAATCTTGCATACATTTCAAATAAACATTTTTTTCCTAAAATCACAATTGTCCCACCCTTGTCTGCCTGTGTTACTCTGCCTGTGTTACTCTGATAACAGGAATATTCTTTAACCTTAATAAAGCCTCATGCTCATCTTTATTAAGATTGTATTTTTTGGGACACTTAGACTCTGTATAAAGATCGCAAATTTGCTTCTCACAAACATTTTGGAAAGCAGTAATTACAGAAACACTGATTGGTATAAAAGTGCTAGATCTTTTGGGAGCATTCATAGTGTTCATACTGTCTGTGTTCTGTTTAAAAGACGGAAACATGGAGATGTTACTTTCTAAATTCACTATCATAGCACGCAACTCCTGTTCTATGTTAAGTCATTCATAAGTTGCATGTAGTCAAGGCTTAGCTTGAGATTTAGCTGTTGCCATTTCTTTAACACTATCTTCACCAACTTATGTGAGTCCAACCTTCCTAACTTGGAGTTCTGCTATAACAAAATGGCAAAGTTTGCCAACAGTCATCCCCATGAAGCCCATCATTGTACTGTTCTTCAGCAACTAAACTGGCTAGAACTCCCCGACCTGTTAACATTAAACCAACTTACCGTCTCCCAAAAAATCACTCACAACCCCCTGTAACTGCCTCGCACTTTTAACAGTGGTCCAACTGCATGTCAACAGCAAGTCCCTTAGGTATTCCAGAAGGCCACTGCTCAAAATAACAGTCTCGTAACTACTGTGGTGACGTCCACTGCTCGAAAAAATAGCCAAGTCCTGGACTGCTCTTCCGCTAAGCATACAAAATACTTCCTGCTGTTATACTTTTAAAATAAAAATAAAAGAATATCTTGAAAGTAACTGGCTCTGCCCCTTTAGTTCTCCTGGATACTTCCTCTCTCCTGGTATTTCTCACCTAATCTGATTCACCTTTATACAGCTCTACCTATTTTCTTCATTGTTATAATGATTGTTTACTCTCTGATAGATTTAAATACTTTTTTAAGTATTTCAAATATTTCTCTGTAAACATTCCATACAGTGTGCGTTTCACGCGTCTATGGGCATGCTGTCTGGCAGCTTTGAATTTTACTCCATCATCAAAGAATCTATAGTTTACGTTTGTAAATTGTTCCTTATTTGTAATAATTTAGCTTGTTTTACTTTTAACATATGTTTGTATAGGGTATTACTCAATCAAAGAATCTGTAGTTTACGTTTGTACATTGTTCCTTATTTGTAATAATTTAGCTCGGTTTACTTTTAACATATGTTTATATAGGGTATTACTCAATCAAAGAATCTGTAGTTTACGTTTGTACATTGTTCCTTATTTGTAATAATTTAGCTCGTTTTACTTTTTAACACATGTTTATATAGGGTATTACTCAAATCTTACTCTTGTAATTTCTGAATTTTTACTTGTCTTGTTTTTGGACCTTTTCTCCCTGGGTCTCTGCTGAAAATGGGCTACTGGTCCAGTCAGACACTACATGGCAAACAAGTGTAAATAAATAAACAAATTATCAGGTGCATGTTTCCATAGGTGGGCATTTTGAGCATACGCAGCTCTCTTGGCACTATCCCGAGCTCCAGATATGCCTGGAAGCTCATTATTTGCCATTGCAGGCAGTTATAAGCCTGCACTTTTCTCTTAAGAATGGAAACTTGTGAAAAGAGAGCATTATCAGAATTAAAAGTACTCTTATTAATTGAATTTGAAGCACATACATCTTGCAGCAAAGGGTTAGTGTGTAATATTACCATGTCCCCCAAGGTTTAATTCATTCTTTCGAGGGCAGCATCTCAACTTGTGTTTCAGGGATAACAGGCTGTGTCATAGTAGTGTTCATTCTCCAACTCACATTTCCTTTCTAGAGACAAACCTGGTAATCAAAAACAAAAAGAAAGGAATGTGTAAACACAGTCAACAGCTAAACCAGTAAAACTTCCAAAAAATAAAACAGACCGATGAAGTCGGAAAACATATAAAATTTAAATATTAAACATTAGAAAACAAACTGAACAATTCACCAAGCTTTTAGGTGCAAGACCCTTTTTCAGTGTGATACAAACCCATTGTTATTTATTGAGAGGGTGATATCAGTAATACACTTGAAATAGCAGAGTATAGATGAAGTTTGCATTTAAATACGGATAAACATCCAGGACTAAATGCAGCAGTTAGCATCAAGCTTATTTTAAAAAAAAATAGATGAAGTTGTAGTTAAATGTATTATTATGTTTATATCTTTTAGTAGATTTTTGAATATCTAGTTTTAAGATTCTTTTGTTTAATTAGTCAGCGGATTTGATTGGTTGGCTGTGTCTCTCTTAAATAAATTGAATGTAGCAAAAACCAACAACCACCAAACAAAACTAGAACTTGGGTCCACTTAAGAAAGCACAAAAAATACACAGAAGGATCCAAGGACGACCAAAGGCTTCCAAAATAAATCCGTCTTTAATGCACAAAATGTAAAAGCATAAGCGCTTTCGTGATTAACCATCAGACCAGCTGATAAAGGTGGTTCAATTGTGGTGTTTGATACTGATGATATGATAGCTATGCTTTCAGATACCTGTTATTATATTAAAATAACTTCTAGACAAGCAGATCACATGATTATTAAGGTGAACAGTATTTTTAAGACATTACTTAAGAATGATTTAATAGCCTTGCAGTTGTTTAATTATTTATTTAAGGGTGCTTTAGTTCCTGTCATTCAAGGCCTGCCCAAATTACATAAAAATACTGTACATTCCCCGTTATGTCCTATTGTGGCAGGCAGAAATTGGTGCTCCGAGCCTGCATCTATTTTCATAGAGAAACAAATTAGACTTGTTTTGAATTCATGTCCACACATTTTAAGGGACTCTCAACATTTTTGAATGATTTATTCTAGTTTATGAATGTATATAAGAAACAAGAACTTTTGTATTTAGTGGCCTTAGACATCACTTGTCTCTCTACAGTCATTCCGAACAATGAAGGGCTTTCAAGTGACTTTAATAGTAAGAAGATTGAGTTGACCTGTATCTTACTTGAGTGTGCTTTGAACAATAATGGTGACAGTTTTTACTGGCAAAACCACGGCGTAGCTATGGGCCCGTCATGTGCCAATAGCTACGCCAATGTGGCCATGGGAGTTTGGGAATAATGTCATATCATTAAAGGACGCTATAGTAAACAAGTTGTTTTCTATCGTCATTTTGTGGATGACATTTTCTTGGTGTAGGAGGATCCTCAAGAGGTCCTACATGATTTCATCAGGTACATTAACAGTACCACGTCATTTTTTAAATTTTCACACAAAATCTCAATAAACTTCCATAACTCCAACTGAAAATGTAATAAAGCCATCAAAAATCCAAATAACACAAAACCTCATCTGAGTCAGTAGGATTCTTAGATGTAAAAGTAATGTGACATTAAAGGTTATATTACAACAGAACTGTATAAAAAGCCCTGTCATTGTAACCATCTTTTATACAAAAAAGGAATGCATCCTTCCCATGTATTCAAAAGTATAGTCAGAAGTCAAGTCTATAGAGCTTCAAGGCTAAGTGTAAGTGATTCAGAATATGTCAGGCAAACCAACTCTTTAATGGAATATTTTACAACCAGGGGCTATGCAAGTAATGACATTGCTGAGAATATCAAGCTAGTTTCCATTGAGAGATCTGGTAGAGCTAAGCCTTATTTTGGTGAGCAGTATTTTGGCAGTATACAAGCTGCATCCCAGAAGAGTGACAAAGTAAAATTATGCTTATATTATTCCAGTGACATCAAACATTATAGGGATATAATCAAAAGATACTGGGATATTTTGACTACAGACAACAACACTGAGGCTATAGTAGATAAAAGACCAAGATATGTATACAAGAACATGAAGTCCCTTAAAAGACGTTTGTGTTTGCCAAAAGGACTTGCAGTATAAGTCATGGATGTACTACAGCATGTGGGCATTGTCAAGCCTGCAAATATATTGATAGTACAGGAACATTCTATCATCCTGATCTAAGTAGGACGTATAGCTTTGACATTTCTGCAACGTGCAGCAGTATGCACGTGGTCGCTCTAGCTCACTGTTCAGTATGTACAAAATTCTATGTTGGTAAAACTGATCGAGCACTTGAGAGATGGAATTAAGGAACACTATTGCCATACAAGTAAAAGTGATGCACTCAGTGCTTTGTCCGAATATATTGCAGACGCTGATGTATCTCATTTGTTCAAGTTTATGGTAATAGGATGTATTCATGAAAACATAACGAAAGGGGACATCAGAAATCAAACTCAACAGTTGGAAGCCAAATGGATAGTTAAGACTACGAGGAAAAAGCCTGGTATTTTACTGGGTGAAAGGGCGCTAAACTGATTTGTACTAGGATATACTGCTGTCCTGAGTGCATTGGAGAGACAGGGGAATTGCTATAAATAACTTAACCACATCTGTGGTTATAAACAGAATCTCATCTTGAAATGTTACGAATTTCAGGTTTTGTAAAAGATGCCAAGAATCCCATAAAATGTGTGGTCTTGTTGCCAATATGTGTTTATATTGTCCTTTGATGCATAATGTAAATGGTTCCCTTTGCTGACTGTGTATGTCTCAAAGGTGGGTCAAGTTGGTCCTTGCAAATCTTTGGAATCGCAAAGCTGGAAAGAACCACTGATTTTGCAAGAGAAAGCAAATCAAAAACTTCTTATCCAGTACTCCTTGCATTACAAATATTGAAGCTGGTAATTGATTTTACTGTGGACAATTTTAATGCCATTCCTAGAAAACTCTTGTATGTAGAGTCTCCTGACAATAAGCATCTTAGCCGAGGAATCCAGATTATCTATCAGAACTTCTAAGGTTTGGAACCTTATTTATGGAATTATGAATTATGGAACTCACTCCCACCCACAATTACCTCCGTACCATCATGCACCCACTTCAAAACTTTACTAAAAGCGCACCTAAAAACATGCTGGCTATGCCCTTGCAACTCCCACTCTAATATCATCCACCCCATCCAACCACTACCTTTCTTTCCACTCCACTAACTACCTTGATTATAGCAAGCTCAGATGCTCATAAGCCTAGTACTTATTATACAGCAGGAACTTCTCATTGTAACATTTGTTAATGTCTGTTATGTACTTCACAGGTAAAGATTCTAGTTGTCTACTGATGTACTATGTTCTTCATCTGTAAATATGTTGTAAGTAATTGCTATGTTAAATTGTTAATCGCTATGTAATCCAGTGTAACTACTGTCTGTGTATTTTAACTGTGGAGCTTTTCTCCCTGGGCCTCCGCTGAAAATGGACTTGTGTCCAGTCGACACTCCCGGTCAAAAATTTAAATAAATAAATAAAAGGTTTCATCACGAGTATGGCCCTGTTGTCAATTAACTTGTTTGATCAGCCCCTCCTGTATCTTAAGGTTGTCAGTGCAGTGCCGTTTGTGTGAAAAAACCTGTCCAAGTTGACCCTACCACATCCTTTCAAACACAACTGTAGGGTAGGGTAGGCTGGAGGTATAAAAGTACTGCACCGTATCATCTGAGCTATGGAAGAAGCAGATGTCTTAACAGAAAAAGTCTCAAATTCAAAGTACAAATGTATAATTTCAATTGGACTAAAGCATTAACAATGTCCAACTTGTGTTAAAGCACAAAATTAAAACTTTTTTTTAAATAAACCAAGGCCTTCACAAATGTTTGCATCGGTCAGATTGAAAGCATTAAATTTCTGCATTTGACATGCTTCAGTGTCCAAGAGAGAGGTGTGGATGTTTGAAATAACATAATTTACCATCTTTTGCTCCTGCCATGTCCCCAGCGTCGTTTTTTGTTGTTGTAACTGTGAGTCATCCCTGTTAGGGACAGGTTGGGTCTTCCTTAGCTAGTCTCCTGGACTAAAAGCTGTGTACAAAATTTTTTTCCTTTTGAACGTGTGAACTACTACTCTGGTTAGTCAGTTCCAAAGGTGTAGAGGGACCCAAATGATTTTTCTTCCTTACAGCAGATAGATTAGGAGAGGCACATTTCTGTTCATACTCCTGATTGGCCGTCTATATTATTTTCTGCTTGCGGTTTCTGTTCTGACGCACCAGTTTGTAAACTTTATCAAAAGTGCCCTTTTAGTCTTCTTTATAGGAAGGAAAAAGATGATCATTAGATAAAGAATCATTAAGTACCATAATGTCCTAGTTAAGACATCAACTTCCTTTCATTGTCGTTAATCAACAATTTCATCAACTCATAGCTTGTGTAGTCGGATGATTCTAATAATTCACTGTGAAGTATAGAATTGTGGCCAAGTCCATTTGGAAACTTCAAGATTCATACACTTTTAGGACCAGCTTGACAGGTATACATTGTGATAAATTGCAGGTTATTATAGTTTGTAAGTTTCCATTCAAAATTAACTAATTGTGTATGCATAGTGCCCATTGGGGCTACATAAGGTTCTCTAAAAGACATTTCGGAGAGAAATAAATTTGTCCAAATTAAAATCCAAAGTGGTTTGTCCGGCCAGTCTTGGAGACTGATCCTCGGGGCCACTGCAGATGATGTTCAGTGAGTACCGTATCTGTGTCCCTCCATTCCTAGTTGCTGATCCTCGGGGCCACTGCAGATGATGTTCAGTGAGTACCGTATCTGTGTCCCTCCATTCCTAGTTGTCTGTGATGAAAAAGAATTGCTCTCCAAGTTGCTCTCTGAGGTGGAATAAACTTTGCCAGATGTTGCAACAGTGTAGTCAGGTCACTAGGTATTCGATCGTGCAGTTGCCAAAACCAAAAAAAAATTGCTAACAATATGATGATCCACTGCACAAAATACACAAATCTGACAATGTCATGCTGCATTTGTGAAACGTACAAACACTAGAAAACAAACAAATTCCTTTAAATAAATTCACATTAAAAGGACTTCCTCAGAAAGGCTTTACTTCTGGTGATAATCAAATAAGAAACAAAAGAACAATCAAATCGCTATGTAAACATTCGGCATTATTTGAACATCCTTTCGCTCATGGCGATGTGTATACTTAAAATGAAATAAATATAATTAAAATAACCTGATATATGCTTTTATGACATCATCATTTTTCCACTGTGCCACAGCTGTTTAGTATCTCTCCTCCTTTTTTGTGGGTAATACAGAATTGTAGCCTACCAGGTGGGTTTTAAGCACCTGATGGAAGTATAGGTGTTTGTCTTTAATGTGTCTATTTGTAGAGTGATTCAGTAAAGTTGTACAATTTTAAGTAAATAATTGACAGCTACTGGTTTTGTGCTAGTTACACTGATATGTTCATAGTGGAGAATATCTCTTTAGAGCAGAGTTTTTCTTTCTTAAATTTTTCCTTTTTCTTTCACTTCTGAATCTTTGTCAGAAGGTGGCAGTTTAAGAATATTTTAAAAAGTTCACATTGCTTAGTCTTACCAGCTTTAGATTAACTGTACTTTCAGTAAAGTTAATGTTCATTCTAAAACAAGTTCATCCCTGTCCATGTTCAGGTGCGCCTTATATCTGTGGATGGGAAAGAGATTTACCCCAGTACTGCCCCCTGTACCAGTAATGGACAGAGGCAGCTTCTAAATTCATGTATGGGTCCCCTTCGATTATCTATGGTATGATCCCAGTTATTCTCAGTAGGGGTTGTTGTTGTGTCTTTCGGCTTTTCCTGGTTAGGGGTCGCCACAGCGGAACTCTGGACCGATAATGATTGGCAGTATATTTTTATGTGCTGAGTTGCCAGCTCTGACGCACAACCTTCAACGAAGGTACGCCCATTCACGCATGTCTCCACGTAGAAGACACTCTAGCTGAGAATCGAACTGGTAGGGGTAATATATAATTATCGGACACGGGATGGGTAAGGCCAATCTATAACTAGATGGGATAGGTTATTTTGAGCACAAAAAGGGATGCCTTCACTAACAGATATGCTATATCCATCATCCCCGCAGTGCACTCTCCACTCCTTCACTAAGAAGTATGCTGTATCCATACTCACTGCAGTGTACCCTCCACTCCTTCACTAGCAAGTATGCTGTATCCATATTCCCTGCAGTGTACCCTCCACTCCTTCACTAGCAAGTATGCTGTATCCATACTCCCTGCAGTGTACCCTCCACTCCTTCACTAGCAATTATGCTGTATCCATACTCCCTGCAGTGTACTCTCCACTCCTTCACTAACAAGTATGCTGTATCCATACTCCCTGCAGTGTACCCTCCACTCCTTCACTAACAAGTATACTGTATCCATACTCCCTGCAGTGTACCCTCCACTTTTTCACTAGCAAGTATGCTGTATCCATACTCCCTGCAGTGTACCCTCCACTCCTTCACTAACAAGTATGCTGTATCCATACTCCCTGCAGTGTACCCTCCACTCCTTCACTAGCAAGTATGCTGTATCCATATTCCCCGGAATGTACCCTCCACTCCTTCACTAACAAGTATGCTGTATCCATACTCCCCGCAGTGTACCCTCCACTAACAAGTATGCTGTATCCATATACCCCGGAATGTACCCTCCTCTCCTTCACTAACAAGTATGTTGTATCCATACTCCCAGAAATGTACCCTCCACTCCTTCACTAAAAAGTATGCTGTATCCATACTCCCTGCAGTGTGCCCTCCACTCATTCACTAGCAAGTATGCTGTATCCATACTCTCAGCAGTGTACCCTCCACTCCTTCACTAGCAAGTATGCTGTATCCATGCTCCCAGCAGTGTACCCTCCACTCCTTCACTAACAAGTATGTTGTATCCATACTCCCAGCAGTGTACCCTCCACTCCTTCACTAGCAAGTATGCTGTATCCATGCTCCCAGCAGTGTACCCTCCACTGCACAGGCAAACCACTACTACCTAGAAAAGCCAATAACAGTGCAGGTGAGTCTTTGTACTGCTGTCATATCACTAAGCTATGGAATGACAGCCTTAACTCTCTAAAACAGAGCTATAACCCCAAATCCTTTGCTACTACTAAAGCAACATCTCATGGACTCTTGGCTTTGCTGCTGCTGCACTCCTGGCTGGGCTTAGTACTCCTCACCCTCGACTCCTTTCCATTCTTTTCCAGGCCCTTCTAAGCCCTTCAAATATCATTTCCCTCCCTATCACTTCCTAATACTTTCTTACTGTCTCTAAGCCCCATGAGTGTCATTTCTCTCCGTATCACTTCCTAACACTTTCTTACTGTCTCTAAGCCCCGTGAGTCTCATTTCTCTCTGTATCACTTCCTAACACTTTCTTACTGTCTCTAAGCCCCGTGAGTCTCATTTCTCTCCCTATCACTTCCTAACACGTTCTTACCGTCTCTAAGCCCCGTGAGAGTCATTTCTCTCCCTATCACTTCCTAACACTTTCTTACTGTCTCTAAGCCCCGTGAGTGTCATTTCTCTCCGTATCACTTCCTAACATTTTCTTACTTTCTCTAAGCCCCGTTAGTGTCATTTCTCTCCGTATCACTTCCTAATACTTTCTTACTGTCTCTAAGTCCCGTTAGTGTCATTTCTCTCCCTATCACTTCCTAACACTTTCTTACGGTCTCTAAGCCCCGTGAGTGTCATTTCCCTCCCTATCACTTCCTAACACTTTCTTACTGTCTCTAAGCCCCGTGAGTGTCATTTTTCTCCTTATCACTTCCTAACACTTTCTTACTGTCTCTAAGCCACGTGAGTGTCATTTCCCTCCCTATCACTTCCTAACACTTTCTTACTGTCTCTAAGCCCCGTGAGTGTCATTTCTCTCCGTATCACTTCCTAACACTTTCTTACCGTCTCTAAGCCCCGTTAGTGTCATTTCTCTCCGTATCACTTCGTAACACTTTCTTACTGTCTCTAAGCCCCGTGAGTGTCATTTCTCTCTGTATCACTTCCTAACACTTTCTTACTGTCTCTAAGCCCCGTGAGTGTCATTTCTCTCCCTATCACTTCCCAACACTTTCTTACTGTCTCTAAGCCCCGTGAGTGTCATTTCTCTCCCTATCACTTCCTAACACTTTCTTACCGTCTCTAAGCCCCATGAGTGCCATTTCTCTCCCTATCACTTCCTAACACTTTCTTACTGTCTCTAAGCCCCTTGAGTGTCATTTCTCTCCCTATCACTTCCTAACACTTTCTTACTGTCTCTAAGCCCCGTGAGTGTCATTTCCCTCCCTATCACTTCCTAACACTTCCTAACACTTTCTTACTGTCTCTAAGCCCCGTGAGTGTCATTTCTCTCCGTATCACTTCCCAACACTTTCTTACTGTCTCTAAGCCCTGTGAGTGTCATTTCTCTCCCTATCACTTCCTAACACTTTCTTATTGTCTCTAACCCCCGTGAGTGTCATTTCTCTCCGTATCACTTCCTAACACTTTCTTACTGTCTTTAAGCCCCGTGAGTGTCATTTCTCTCCCTATCACTTCACAACACTTTCTTACTGTCTCTAAGCCCCGTGAGTGTCATTTCTCTCCCTATCACTTCCTAACACTTTCTTACTGTCTCTAAGCCCCGTGAGTGTCATTTCTCTCCCTATCACTTCCTAACACTTTCTTACCATCTCTAAGCCCCGTGAGTGTCATTTCTCTCCCTATCACTTCCTAACACTTTCTTACTGTCTCTAAGCCCCGTGAGTGTCATTTCCCTCCCTATCACTTCCTAACACTTACTTACTGTCTCTAAGCCCCGTGAGTGTCATTTCTCTCCATATCACTTCCCAACACTTTCTTACTGTCTCTAAGCCCCGTGAGTGTCATTTATCTCCCTATAACTTCCTAACACTTTCTTACTGTCTCTAAGCCCCGTGAGTCTCATTTCTCTCCCTATCACTTCCTAACACTTTCTTACTGTCTCTAAGCCCTGTGAGTGTCATTTCTCTCCCTGTCACTTCCTAACACTTTCTTACTGTCTCTAAGCCTCGTGAGTGTCATTTCCCTCCCTATCACTTCCTAACTCTTTCTTACTGTCTCTAAGCCCTGTGAGTGTCATTTCCCTCCCTATCACTTCCTAACACTTTCTTACTGTCTCTAAGCCCCGTGAGTGTCATTTCCCTCCCTATCACTTCCTAACACTTCCTAACACTTTCTTACTGTCTCTAAGCCCCGTGAGTGTCATTTCTCTCCGTATCACTTCCTAATATAATACTTTCTTACTATCTCTAAGCCCCGTGAGTGTCATTTCTCTCCCTATCACTTCCTAACACTTTCTTACTGTCTCTAAGCCCCGTGAGTGTCATTTCCCTCCCTATCACTTCCTTACTGTCTCTAAGCCCTGTGAGTGTCATTTCTTTCCCTGTCACTTCCTAACACTTTCTTACTGTCTCTAAGCCCCGTGAGTGTCATTTCTCTCCCTATCACTTCCTAACACTGTCTTAAGGTCTCTAAGCCCCATGAGTGCCATTTCCCTCCCTATCACTTCCTAACACTTTCTTACTGTCTCTAAGCCCCGTGAATGTCATTTCTCTCCCTATCACTTCCTAACACTTTCTTACTGTCTCTAAGCCCCGTGAGTGTCATTTCCCTCCCTATCACTTCCTAACACTTCCTAACACTTTCTTACTGTCTCTAAGCCCCGTGAGTGTCATTTCTATCCTTATCACTTCCCAACACTTTCTTACTGTCTCTAAGCCCCGTGAGTGTCATTTCTCTCCCTATCACTTCCTAACACTTTCTTACTGTCTTTAAGCCCCGTGAGTGTCATTTCTCTCCCTATCACTTCCTAACACTTTCTTACTGTCTCTAAGCCCCGTGAGTGTCATTTCTCTCCCTATCACTTCCTAACACTTTCTTACTGTATCTAAGCCCCGTGAGTGTCATTTCTCTCCCTATCACTTCCTAACACTTTCTTACCGTCTCTAAGCCCCGTGAGTGTCATTTCTCTCCCTATCACTTCCTAACACTTTCTTACTGTCTCTAAGCCCCGTGAGTGTCATTTCCCTCCCTATCACTTCCTAACACTTTCTTACTGTCTCTAAGCCCCGTGAGTGTCATTTCTCTCCGTATCACTTCCTAACACTTTCTTACTGTCTTTAAGCCCCGTGAGTGTCATTTCTCTCCCTATCACTTCCCAACACTTTCTTACTGTCTCTAAGCCCCGTGAGTGTAATTTCTCTCCGTATCACTTCCTAACACTTTCTTACTGTCTCTAAGCCCCGTGAGTGTCATTTCTCTCCCTATCACTTCCTAACACTTTCTTACTGTCTCTAAGCCCCGTGAGTGTCATTTCCCTCCCTATCACTTCCAAATAACACTTACTTACTGTCTCTAAGCCCCGTGAGTGTCATTTCTATCCTTATCACTTCCCAACACTTTCTTACTGTCTCTAAGCCCCGTGAGTGTCATTTCTCTCCGTATCACTTCTTAACACTTTCTTGCTGTCTCTAAGCCCCGTGAGTGTCATTTCTCTCCGTATCACTTCCCAACACTTTCTTACTGTCTCTAAGCCCTGTGAGTGTCATTTCTCTCCCTATCACTTCCTAACAATTTCTTATTGTCTCTAACCCCCGTGAGTGTCATTTCTCTCCGTATCACTTCCTAACACTTTCTTACTGTCTCTAAGCCCCGTGAGTGTCATTTCTCTCCCTATCACTTCCTAACACTTTCTTACCGTCTCTAAGCCCCATGAGTGTCATTTCTCTCCCTATCACTTCCTAACACTTTCTTACCGTCTCTAAGCCCCGTGTCATTTCCCTCCCTATCACTTCCTAACACTTTCTTACTGTCTCTAAGCCCCGTGAGTGTCATTTATCTCCCTATCACTTCCTAACACTTTCTTACTGTCTCTAAGCCCTGTGAGTGTCATTTCTCTCCGTATCACTTCCTAACACTTTCTTACTGTCTTTAAGCCCCGTGAGTGTCATTTCTCTCCGTATCACTTCCTAACACTTTCTTACTGTCTCTAAGCCCCGTGAGTGTCATTTCTATCCTTATCACTTCCCAACACTTTCTTACTGTCTCTAAGCCCCGTGAGTGTCATTTCCCTCCCTATCACTTCCTAACACTTTCTTACTGTCTCTAAGCCTCGTGAGTGTCATTTCCCTCCCTATCACTTCCTAACACTTTCTTACTGTCTCTAAGCCCCGTGAGTGTCATTTATCTCCCTATCACTTCCTAACACTTTCTTACTGTCTCTAAGCCCTGTGAGTGTCATTTCTCTCCGTATAACTTCCTAACACTTTCTTACCGTCTCTAAGCCCCGTGAGTGTCATTTCCCTCCCTATCACTTCCTAACACTTTCATACTGTCTCTAAGCCCCGTGAGTGTCATTTATCTCCCTATCACTTCCTAACACTTTCTTACTGTCTCTAAGCCCTGTGAGTGTAATTTCTCTCCGTATCACTTCCTAACACTTTCTTACTGTCTTTAAGCCCCGTGAGTGTCATTTCTCTCCGTATCACTTCCTAACACTTTCTTACTGTCTCTAAGCCCCGTGAGTGTCATTTCTATCCTTATCACTTCCCAACACTTTCTTACTGTCTCTAAGCCCCATGAGTGTCATTTCTCTCCCTATCACTTCCCAACACTTTCTTACTGTCTCTAAGCCCCGTGAGTGTCATTTCTCTCCGTATCACTTCCTAACACTTTCTTACTGTCTCTAAGCCCCGTGAGTGTCATTTCCCTCCCTATCACTTCCCAACACTTTCTTACTGTCTCTAAGCCCCATGAGTGTCATTTCTCTCCCTATCGCTTCCTAACACTTTCTTACTGTCTCTAAGCCCCGTGAGTGTCATTTCTCTCCGTATCACTTCCTAACACTTTCTTACTGTCTCTAAGCCCCGTGAGTGCCATTTCTCTCCGTATCACTTCCTAACACTTTCTTACTGTCTCTAAGCCCCGTGAGTGTCATTTCTATCCTTATCACTTCCCAACACTTTCTTACTGTCTCTAAGCCCCGTGAGTGTCATTTCCCTCCCTATCACTTCCTAACACTTTCTTACTGTCTCTAAGCCCCGTGAGTGTCATTTCTCTCCCTCTCACTTCCTAACACTTTCTTACTGTCTCTAAGCCCCGTGAGTGTCATTTTTCTCCGTATCATTTCCTAACACTTTCTTACTGTCTCTAAGCCCCGTGAGTGTCATTTCCCTCCCTATCACTTCCTAACACTTTCTTACTGTCTCTAAACCCCATGAGTGTCATTTCTCTCCCTATCACTTCCTAACACTTTCTAATGTCTCTAGGCCCCGTGAGTGTCATTTTTCTCCCTATCACTTCCTAACACTTTCTTGCTGTCTCTAAGCCCCGTGAGTGTCATTTCCCTCCCTATCACTTCCTAACACTTTCTTACTGTCTCTAAGCCCCGTGAGTGTCATTTCCCTCCGTATCACTTCCTAATATAATACTTTCTTACTATCTCTAAGCCCCGTGAGTGTCATTTCCCTCCCTATCACTTCCTAACACTTTCTTACTGTCTCTAAACCCCATGAGTGTCATTTCTCTCCCTATCACTTCCTAACACTTTCTTACTGTCTCTAGGCCCCGTGAGTGTCATTTTTCTCCCTATCACTTCCTAACACTTTCTTACTGTCTCTAAGCCCCGTGAGTGTCATTTCCCTCCCTATCACTTCCTAACACTTTCTTACTGTCTCTAAGCCCCGTGAGTGTCATTTCTCTCCGTATCACTTCCTAATATAATACTTTCTTACTATCTCTAAGCCCCGTGAGTGTCATTTCTCTCCCTATCACTTCCTAACACTTTCTTACTGTCTCTAAGCCCCGTGAGTGTCCTTTCTCTCCTTACCGCTTTCTCCTGCAGTTTAGACCATCATCTGTATCTCTTTGGTAGTCAGCAGCTAAAACGTTATATTGAAATTAATTAGATCAGGCCATTCTCATCACTTTTGATAAGAAAGTAATATATATACTATTGTAACTTCTAACTTCTGTCTCTACATCATCAGCATGGATCTTTCTTTGTAAAACTCTAAAATGTTTGTTATTGTCATGTGGTGTTAAACCTGCATTCTGTAATCAGTATGAATTTACAGGCCTAAGCCATTTGCAGAAAAAAAGTATGTTCCTGAAATTTGTAACTACCATATTTCTCCGTAAATAAGACCTAACCAGAGAATAAGGCCTAGCATGGTTTTCCAGGGTGGGCATGATATAAGCCCTACCCCAAAAATAGGCCCCAGTTAAGATCGTCAACAACACACGACGGACGTGTTGAATTATAAAATAATAATATTGTTGATACCTTTTGGCTGAGGTTATCGTAGTCTGCTCGACATTTTCGGACACCCAGCTTCTTCTCTTTGCAGAAAGTCATAAGATTCTTTCCCCGGGAGTCCTCCACGATTCTTACTGTAACCCTAATCCTCACTCACACTTGACAGTTGAGATCCTTGGCCTATAAACACTGGCAAGTGTACTTTGATTGGTCAAAGTACAGATAGCACACACAGAACATATGCACTTGATAATGAACGGGTGTGATTGTGTCTTAACAGTCGCCATTTTGTGTTTCCACTCCTCTCTTCTAAGTCTTCAATTAACCCACCCCCCGGACAAGATGAGTGCAAAAAGAAAAAGTTATTCCGTCGAGTACAAGAAAGAATTTGTGGAGGACTCCCGGGGAAAGAATCTGATGGCTTTCTGCAAAGAGAAGAAGTTGGATCTCAGAATGTTCCGAAAATGGCGAGCAGCGTACAATAACCTCAGTCAACAAGCTGACAAGGGAAATGCTAAGAAGTGCAAGTGTTGATCAGGTCGGCGACCATTATTTCCTGAGCTGGAAGACATCATCTGTGAATGGATTGCTAACAGGAGAGTAAAGGCTTTGGTTGTGCGCAGGGCTGATATTCATGCGTTTTCCCTTGCAATTGCACCACAGTTAGAAATATCCCCAGGAGAATTCAAAGCATCACAACACTGGCTGGATAGCTTCCTTCAGTGATATGAACTGTCTCTAAGAAGATTGACAACACTGTTCAAGTTGGAAGATACTGAAGTTATTAAATATGTACTTGCATTCAAGTCCTTTGTTGATGGCATCGACTTTTCTAAATACTAACTCTCTAATGCTATAGATGAAACTGCAGTGTTAATGGGCCAAGGATCTCAAACAATTGATCAGAGGGAGTGCCTCATCAATCTACATTCCCTCCACTGGTTACGAAAGTGCACGTGTTACCTGTATTTTGGCAGTTTATCTAGATAAAGGCATAAGATATAAGGCATTCCCTGATAATAAGCCCTATTGCGTATTTTGGTGGGGGAAAAGTATAAGGCCCTGTTTTATTTTCAGGGAAATATGGTATAATTCAAAGCTTTTCTTCCTAGGCCTTCCTTGAAAAGGGGTTTTCCACGTGGTCTGATTTTCTTGGTAAACAAAAGCAGAAGTACATATCCAATAGCTGACTGATGTTCACCTTGATCTGGCCAAGACTTTTAATACCATTCCCCACTCAGGAATCATAGAAAAACTCACTAAGCTTGACATCAACCCCTGTATCACTAGGTGGGTTGCAAACTGGCTCATAGAACCCACAGTGTGAAAGTAGCTGACTCCCAAGTCAGACTGCTGACTAGTCACGAGTGGAGTCCCACAGGGTTCGGTCCTGGGTCCTCTCCTGTTTGATATCTACTTCTCTGAAGTCCAGGCCAACATGAAGACACTCTGGCTGACAAAGTCCGCAGACGATTGCAAGTTGGGAGCGATTATTAACTTCCCAGGTGATGTTGACATCCTACAGAATGGCCTCACTGAGACTAACGAATGGTGTCAGAACCATGGCCTTAAGCTCAATGCCAAAAAATGTGTCATCATCCCCTTTGAGAAAAACCTGGTTCCCATGAATTACCACATTAATGTTAGTCCACTGAAAACAGAAGGCATTGTAGGAGATCTGGGAACGCAGGTTGACAGCAGGCCTCTCTTTTGATCACCACATTGCTGCCACTGTGGTCAGAAAGTCCTTCTATGTGGAACCTCTCAATACTAAGGGTTTTGCATCCAGGAAGAAAGAGGTCATTGTCTCCCTCTCCTCTTCCCTCATTAGGCCATTGATCGAGTACAATGCCCCATTTGGCATGTACATCTCTAGACACCTGTAACAAATGGAGAGGCCACAAAAGTACCTCACAAAGAGGATCCTAGGCCTTAAACACTTGTCCTATATGGACAAACTCAAAAATCTCCCAACTATTCTCGGTCTCATATAGTCTACTTAGAGGTGATCTCTGCTTGACTTACAAAGCCATGTCTGACCCAGCTCTTGTAGAAATGCTACATCTAAAGAAATCCCAATCCCTCTGCACCACACACTCCAGAGACCTCAACCAATCCAATAGAACATGCTGGAGGGACAGGTTCATAACCCAGAGACTGCCCATGCTATGGAACAGACTTCCCATACATGTCAAGCAGAGCACCTTGCTGACCCACTTCAAGAGAAATCTTGATGAGTGGATGGGAAATAGAAAATTCACCCCAGGGATCACTCCAGTGGCTCTACTTGACAGAGGCACTAGGAACTAAGGTCGGATGGCACGATGCCAGGGTAATCCTATGGGCTAGGCTTGTAAAGGCCCCAGGGCCATTAGCCTAGAATACACCTATGAACCTATTCCACACTTAAGACAGCTGCCAGTCAATGTGAGGGTAGTTCCAGACCTCAGTTCTTTTAAAAATGTATACCAAAACACCTCACTACTGAAGCCAAATGCAAATGAAGTTAAAACCGTCTAGCACATTGTTTATTTAAAAAACAACAAAACATGCACGAGTTATCAGTAGCTGTGATGAAAGAAAAAGTAACTTGGCAGCCTCTCCCCATTAGGCTAGTGAGAGCCCAACAAACTGCCTTAAGATATAAGGAATTACATTGGTGAACATAGCTAATGTACTACTTGTGTCAGGAGTGCTGCCAAACTGTTGATTTTTACTGACTGCTGCTGCTGTTGTGATTGCGTATACTGTGTTTTTTATAGTGTAATTCTGTTTTATTATAGTATGCTTTTTGTGTGTGTCTAATAATTTGTAATTCTCTTCCTTCTGGTTAATGTTTAATGTTACTCTTGTGTGGAATTTGCATTTATTGTGATTTATCTTAAGTTATTAAATTGTGTACTGTAAATTTAATCCATTTCAAATCAGGTTGCATCCAGTTTGGTTAAAGAGAGTCAGTAGACTTTCCACCAATATGCTTAAAAACAAGCAAATAATCACTGTGACAGCATTCATTATGCAGTTGTTTGAGCTTTCTACTGTAACATTCAGTGGTAGGTTTATTTATTTTATTTTACATTTCTTAACCGTGATAGTCCGACTGGATAGAGATCCATTTTCAGCGGAGACCCGGGGAGAAAAGCTCCACAGTTTATTAACAATAATTAAAAGCAGAGGGATAAACAAGCAAGCATAGGACAAATGAACAAGTGAGATATTAAAGAAGGCATATAACATATAAATCAGTGAAACATTAAAGGCACATACAGTAGTACTAACAAAAGGGATAAATAAACAAGCAGGCATAGCACAAATATACAAGTGAGATATTAAAGAAGGCATATAGCATATAAATCAGTCAGATATTAAAGGCACACACAGTAGTACTAACAAGTATATTACCTTACATATTATCTGCAATTATACAGAGCTGAGTATATATTTTTTTGGTTATAGAGTTTAATTGTTGCTTAGATCTGTGTTGAAACTGGTGTCTCAGTGTTCTGAGAGACTGATCGGCAAATATACAGAGCTGAGAATATTTTTTTGGTTTTAAAGTTTGTACTGTTAGTTTTTGCTTAGATCTCTGTTGAAACTGTTTTGTCGCACCCACCCTCCCTATTTTTGGCTTGTAGTTTAAATTTGGTGGCTTTTGCAGTTGCCCGCCTCACTGTAGATTTGATCTGGGACACTCCCATCTCTTTACCACATTCTACCTAATAAACTCTTTCTGCACTTGCTTTTAGTCCTTTTTAATTTAATTGCATTTTTTAAACTGTGTTTGGTCTAATATTGCTGCATACTCAAGTGTGCTAGCTTGCACTGCATGTGAATTGTTTTTTACTACTGTTTTTGCTACTTTTCTGTAAAAAAAAAAAAAAAACTGTAAGCCTGTTTCTTACCTTTCCTGTAACAAGTGTTCCAGATACAGATTTGCTGTATCCAGGACTGTACGTAAGCTTCTGAGCCCCCCAAGCCTTTCTGTGTTGGAGGGAAGCCTTCTAGCTTATCAGTGGGAGTGATAAGCCCTAGGTAACCTGTCTACCACATAAGTAGTGGTTCTGGCCCAGAATTTGTAGTTATTGGCCGTTTGGGCAATCTCTTCCATCTCTCTCAACTTTCTGATTTGAAAGCCTGTATTTGCACTTGTTTCTGTCCTGTAACTCATCTAGTGCAGATACAGATTCTTAGTTTTAGCACTTAAATTTGCTTGTTCATGCTCAGCACTTGTTCAGAACTTGTAAGCACTAAATAAGCTACTAAGTACTATAGCACTCTATCTTCCTCATTACCTAGAGGAAACAGTTTTTGTACTTACTTTTCTCACTTGCTTAGAGAAAAACAGCTCTTGTACTCACTTATCTAGAGGAAAAACCCTGCAACTCTCTTATTGCGCGGTCTTGCGCACAGAGCAGCATCTGTTAGCTGGGGTATACTATTCCCGGCCCCACAAAGTCTGCACTGTAAAATTTCCCTTAGAACTAGGCAAGCCTCAACTCAAGTGCTTCAGATCAGCTGCTCTTATTGCAGCACTTGCAAAACAGAAATCAGCACTTGTCCTAATCTCCTAGACAGCACTATTATTCTCCAAATTTCCTAGACAGCACTATTATAATGTAGCATAAGACCCTTGATCGTCCGCAGGACTTTTTTCAATTTACTCTTCAAAGCATGTCCAGAGGTCAGCTTCAGGTGTACTCTCCAGTTCATCTGGTGGAATTGGGCATCCTGAGGCAATGTCACAACTGCCTCATGTATAGACAACCCTCTCCTCTTACCTCTAGACACAAACACTTGTGAGAGATGTAAATACACAGCCAGAATGGAGGCTAAGCGCTCTCAACCCATGACTGTAACAAACAGTCAAGAGGATAAGAGACACACTTGCATCACACCACCTGTCACACATGAATCTACAAAGCAAGCACTGGCAAAACATACGCATAAATACACAAAAACATATTCAGAGGCACTAGGTACCAATCTGAAAAAGAAACAATGCCCTCCAAAGCAGACAAGCAAGCAACCTGCACCCCCAAACACAAGCCAGAAAACACATAATTCATCTCAGCAGTGTGCCTCACAACAGCCCTTAAGGCAAAACACCATGCCTAACATGCTAGTAATAGGAGACTCTATAGGAAGGCACACGGATGTTCCACTCACCAGGCTGAACAAGGGGAAGGTTACTGTCAGCTGCCTGTCGGGTGCTGTGATCCGCCACATAACACCGGCACTTAGGTCACTCCAGAACAAGTACAAGTATGACGCTGTCATTGTACGTGTTGGTGTGAATGATCTAAGACGTACCTCCCTGGACTACATGAAAAGAGACATTGAGGAGCTCTCTGATCATGTAGCCCAAGCTGGTATGACCCTGACCTTGAGTAGCATACTACCTTCACCTAGAATGATACCACAATACAAAGACAAAATTATCAATTTCAACAATTGCTAAGCTTCTGGTGTCATTCTAAGGGGATCCAGTGTCTGTCTGCTTGGGGTGACATGATAGACAAGCCTCGCTGTTTTGCCAGAGATGGGTTGCACCGGTCACCCCTAGGTTTTCGAATACTGGCCAAGGCTTTTGCCGTCCCCATAGTGCCTTTTTTAGGCAAGACACAAAGGAGAAACCAACCACCGTAACTAGGTAACCAAAAACTAAGGGTAATGCTACTCAAAGCCAGAAGTCTCAACCTCAAAATGCACACACTCGTGACTCTCCTTAGCATGGAGAAAATCGATGTTTGTGCGGTGATGGAAACCTGGTTCAAGGCTTAAGAGAGCACCCCAGCACTGCTAGGTTACAATTCATATTATACCTTCCGGCCTCAGTTACTGGATCGCAGTACAAAGGGCGGAGGTGTATCCATATTCATCAAGGATACCCATATCTCCAGGTTAGTAGCACATGCCCCAGAGATCATCCATGCGCAACTATCAGCAGGCAAAACCACATTTCAAGTCATAGCCGGTTATAGATCGCCCACCATGTCCCAAGATGCTCACTCTGCATTCCTTGAGACATTGGAAAATATAAAAGTCCTACCCAACACCATAATCTTGGGTGATTTCATCTACCCTGGTATAGACTGGGCGAACTAACAATGTTCCAACTCCTATGCTCAGCGATTCATAGGTTCATACTAGGCTATCTGCCCTAGGGCATTTATAAGCCTAGCCAGAGTGTGTTTGGCTTTCGCCACCCATTTTAAATTAATTTTGCTATGCCCTTTTTCGAGGTTAGTATACCTTGCCTCTGTCTAACAGTGACACAGAAGTGATACCCGGGGTAAACCTACGATCTTCCATCCACTCATCAAGATTCCTCTTGAAGAGAGTCAATGAGGGACTCTGCCTAACCTGGACTGGGATTTTATTCCAGAGTGAAGGGAGCCTCTGGGTTATGAATCTGTCCCTCCAGCATGTCCTATTTATTTCAGTGCTGAGGTTCAAGTCTCTCGAGCGCGTAGCTCGATGGGATTTGGATTTTCTGAGGTGCAGCATGTCCATTAATTCAGGTTTGGACATGGCTTTATACGTCAGGCACAGATCGCCTCTGAGCAGGTGGTATGCCACTGAGTAGAGCTGGAGTTTCTTTAACCGGGCAGCATATGGCATCTGTTTGAGCCCTTTGATCCTCTTGGTGAGGTACTTTTGGGGTCTTTCCAGTTGCTGCAGGTGTCTGGTAAGGTACATCCCAAAAGGGGCATTGTACTCAATTATGGGCCTGATGAGGAATGAGTAAAGAGGCACGATGACCTCCCCTGATCTAGATGTGAATCCCTTCATGATTAGGTGGGCTATATAAAATGTTTTTTTAACCACTTTGGCCACGTGGTTGTCAAATGAGAGATTGCTGTCAACTTGGGTCCACAGGTCCCTAATTACTTCTTCTGTACTTAATGAATTACCACCTATGTGGTAATTTGTGGTCACTTTGTTTTTGCCAAAGGGGATGACTCTACACTTTTTGGCGTTTAGCTTGAGGCCATGGCTCTGGCACCAGTTGTCTGTTTCTATGAGGCCCTTTTGGAGGATGCTTGTGTCGGCTGGAGAGTCGATTATGGCACCCAGTTTTCAGTCATCTACGAACTTGGTCAGCCACAGTCCTTTCATGTTGGCCTGTACCTCCGAGAAATGTATACCGAACAAGAGAGGTCCCAGGACTGAGCCTTCTGGGACGCCACTTGTAACTGGTTTGGAGTCTGACATGGCTCCAGCAATTCTAACCATGTGGGTTCTGTCCTTGAGCCAGTTTGCAACCCATTTAGTGACATAGGGGTTTATATTTAAGCTGGTGAGCTTATCTATAATGCCCGAGTGGGGTATTGTATTGAAGGCTTTTGCGAGGTCCAGGTAGGCTGTGTGGACCACCTTCCCCTCGTCAATGGCCTTGGTGACTGTTTCAAAGAAATCGACCAGGTTTAAGAGGCAGGATCTGCGCTTAAAGCCGAACTGGGTAGGATCCAGTGTCTGTAGGTCCCCAATATCTTTATTTATGAGGTCCATGATGATCCTTTCCATAGCTTTGCAGACCAAGCTAGTCAGGCTTATGGGGTGATAGTTTCCAGGATCCATTGAGGCACCGCTTTTGTGGAGAGGGACCACTGTTGCTGTACGCCACTCTTTGGGTACATATCCTGTAGTAAGGCTGAGATTGAACAGTAGTTTTATGGTTGGGTTTAGCTCTTCTTGGAGTTCATGTAGGATGCAGCCCGGGACACCGTCTGGTCCCATTGATGCTGTGTTTTTCGCTTTGGAGAGGGTGGCTCTTACCTGAGCATCTGAGATGTCAGGGGGGCAGCACTCTGCTGGGATAGATATTTGCCCTTTTGGTGGGGAGGGGGGGGATTTTGTGCTGAACCCTGTCGGCTAGGATGTTGGCAATGTGTGTGGGTTCGGTGTATTTTTTGTCATTTTGGACTAATTCTGAGCATATCTGGGAATTCCCACCCAGGTTCCTAACATAACTAAAGAAAGCCTTGTGATTATCCTTAGTGTCCTGTGCAATTTTTCTCTCGAAGCTGGCCTTAGACGATTTTATGAGTGCCCGTAGTTTTTTGCTAATACTGATCAGAGATGCCTTCCCTTTTTGGGATTTTGCTCTGTCATGTAGTAACTTTCTCCTTCTATTGTATAGTTTGTTTATGGCTGGGGTCCACCAGACAGGACGTCTGCATTTGGAGGATTGGGTCTTGGTTTTATTTGGGATTGCATGATCCATGCATTCCTGAAGGTGTTCATAGAATGCATTTATAAAGGATTCTGCGGTCTGGGCCGTATTTTCCACAGGCCCGGGGGCTTTGAAGGATTCCACCTCGGTTTTGAGGAGTCATAGCATTTATAAATTCAAATGCCCTTGAACAACTAGTATGTTCCCCACTAGAGGGGACAACATATTGGATTTAATCATCACAAATAAGGGCGCCCATTGTACCACACCCGTTATCACTCCCTCCTTGGTCAGATCTGACCACAAACTGATAACCCTGGACATCCTCACCCCTCCACCTCCCCCAGTCAAAGAAACCATAGTCAAAAACATTTCCAAAGCAAACTTGAAACTACTTACATCCGAAGTGGAAAGCTTCACTATTCCCTTGCAGAAGGATAATGATATCCAGGATGCGGAATCCTATACCAAGGCACTCTATATGCATCTTCAGGATTGCATGGACCGTGCTATCCCAAATAAAACCAAGACTCCTTCCTCAGGCAAGAAGAAACCAGTCTGGTGGACCCCGGCCATAAGCAAACTTTACAATAAAAGGAGGAGAGTTATACAAAAAAAGGCCAAATCTCAAGTAGAAAAATCATCCCTGATCAGCATTAGTAAGAAATTGATGGCCCTCATCAAGTCAACTAAAGCTAATTTTGAAAAGAAAGTTGCCAAGGATGCCAAGGATAACCATAAGGCCTTCTATGGCTACGTCAAAAACCTAAATGGCAATGCTCAGGTCTGTTCTGAGCTAGTACAAAATGGAACAAAATACACTGACCCTTCTGACATTGCCAACATCTTGGCTGACAGGTTCAGTGCAAATCCCACCCCCCACCACCACCACCACCACCATCACCTTCAGGGCCTATTACCATTCCAGGGGATTGTGCAAGTCCAATTATTACTGATATGTTGGTTAACAAGGCTCTATCTAAAGCTAAAAACACTGCCTCCATGGGACCAGATGGTGTCCCAGGCTGTGTCATATGCGAGCTCCAAAAGGAATTAACCCCGCATCTTAATACCCTGTTCAGTCTCAGCTTCTCCACGGGATATGTTCCCATAGACTGGCACACGGCAACGGTGGTCCCGCTACACAAGGGTGGGGCCACAACTGACCCTGGGAACTACCGAACAATAGCCTGACCAGTCTGATCTGTAAGGCTATGGAGTGAATCATTAGGGAACTCATAAATGGAGAGATTGGGAACCTCCAGTCGCTGGACCCCACACAGTTCGGCTTCGTCAAGGACAGATCATGCCTCCTGAGCCTGGTGGATTTCTTTGAGACAGTTACTCAGGCTACAGATAAGGGAAAGGAGGTACACATGGCTTACCTTGACCTTGCTAAAGCATTTGACACCATTCCCCATTCAGGTATTATTGATAAGCTCACCAGCCTGGGCATAAACCCTTACATCACAAGATGGATCGCAAACTGGCTCTCAGACAGATCCCATAAAGTAAGAGTAGCGGGATCTATGTCCGAATCCAGACCAGTAATGAGTGGTGTGCCTCAGGGCTCTGTCTCAGAAGTACAGGCAAGCACGGAAGGCCTGTGGCTGACTAAGTTTGCAGATGACTGCAAACTGGGTGCTATAATAGAGTCTCCGGCCAACATGGAGATCCTCCAGAAGGGCCTAAATGAGACTGATGCATGGTGTCAAAGCCATGGTCTCAGGCTAAATGCAAAAAAATGCGTAGTAATCCCCTTTGGAAAAAACAGAGTACCCGCAAACTACAACATAGGTGGTAATCCCCTAAAATCTGAAGAAGAAATAAGGGATCTAGGGACCCACATAGATAGTCCGCTTTCCTTTGATAACCATGTAGTCAAAGTGGTTAGAAAATCCTTCTATGTGACCCATCTGATCACGAAAGGGTTTGCATCAAGATGTAAGGATGTAATGGTGCCCCTCTACTCTTCCCTCATCAGACCCATTATTGAGTACAATGCACCAATTGGAATGTATCTGGCTAGACATCTCCAGCAGCTGGAGAGACCACAGAGGTACCTAACCAAGAGGATTACTGGCCTCAAACAGTTGCCCTATGCAGCACGATTGAAAAAGCTAAGGCTGTTCTCTGTTGCATACCGCTTTCTCAGAGGCGATCACTGTCTAACGTACAGAGCCATGTCCAACCCAGAATTGTTGAACATGCTCCATCTTAGCAAAACCAAATCTACTCGAGCTACATGCTCTAGGGATATAAACCTCAACACAACAATGAATAGAACGTGCTGGAGGGATAGATTCCCTTCGCAGAGACTTCCCTTACTATGGAACAGGGTCCCGATCTACATAAGACAGAGCCCCTCACTATCACTCTTCGAGGAACCTTGATGAGTGGATGGGTAACAGAAAGTTCACACCGGGGATCACACCAACAGCACTACTAGGTAGGGGCCAAGGGTACTAGCTGCTAGTACAAGGGTCTAGGGAACTACTAAAGGGGTGGTTAATACCGCACAACGTGGCTGGGCTAATATATGCCTTCGGGCAGATAGCCCAGTAACAACCTATGAACCTATATTTACAATTTATCTAGTGTCATCTGTTTGTGAAGTTAATAGGCTACAACCATTCAAGTTATGCAATCCAAATATTAGGTAAAGGAAAAGAGGGAAAAGCTAAGGTCATTTATGTGATGCATGGACATGTCCAGTTTGTAGTAAGAGGAAGGTTGAGTAAGCGTTTGAAAGTTTGGGTGGAGGAGGCAGAAGTAACAGAAGTAGGGAGATTATTCCAGGCTTTTGCACTGGTGTAGAAAGTAGTGCTTTCCCTGCTGTGTTATTTGCCCTGGTAGTATTAAGGAGAGACTTGTTAGCAGACCGAAGAGGGTGAGAGGTAGAATAGTGAGATAGTAGATGAGTTAGGGCGGGAGTTTTTTCAGGGTAGATGAGGATGGTGAAAGCTATGAGAAGTTGTTGATAGGTAAGAAGTTGTGGAAGGTCTAGCCATTTTAAGTCCCTTAGAGCCTGGCAATGATGACTTCTGTAGGGAGAGTTGTTAGCAAACCTAGCAATGTTGTTATAGCATGCCTCAAGTTTGGTAAGATCTGTTTTTCTAGCCTGAGTTAGGATAGGTGCAGCATACAACAGAGTGGATAGAAGGTGAATTTGAGCAAGGGTGATTCTTGCCTTGTCTGTAAGGCATTTTTTATGTCTATAGAGAGTTCCCATTTTTTTGTTTACCGTTTTGACAGTTTGGGCTACATGGACATCAAAGAACATGTTATCTATTTCTACCCCTAGGAGTTTAGTATGGCTAGTTGGAGATATGACAGTGCCATTAGAAGAGTTTATGGTGAAGGAGAGGGGGGAGTGTTTGGATTTATTAGGAGAAAACAGAAGTGATTTGGTCTTGTTTGGGTTGAGAATAAGCTGAATGTTTTTCATCCATTTTTCTGTGTAGGTAAAGGATTCTTGGGTAAGCTTTTGTAAGTTGGTTAGGCATGGGGATGCGCAGATGAGTGTTGAGTCATCTGCGTACTGTATGAGTGAGGCTTGTTGGGTAGCATTAGCAAGGTTGTTTGTAAAGATAGAGAAAAGAAGTGGACCCAGGACTGAGCCCTGTGGAACACCAGTAGTTGTTGGAAGTTGTGGTGATAGAACTCCTTGCCATAGAACTGATTGTTGTCTGTTGGATAGGTAGCTTGTGAACCAGTCTATAGTGGCAGGAGCAAATGATAGGGTAGCTAGAGAATTTGAGTAATTGGTGTGAGACCATATCAAATGCTTTTGATAGGTCCAGAAATATGGCAGAAACAAAGTTATTATCATTTCTGTACTGGTTGACCTGATGTGTAAAAGAGAGGAGAGCAGTGGTTGTACTATGTTGAGGGCGAAAGCCATGTTGTGTGGGGGAGAGAAGTTTATTAGTAGTAAGGAACTGCATGGCTTGTGTGTGAATACATTTCTCAAGAAGTTTAGAAAGGGGAGACAAGATGGCTTTGGGGCGGTAGTTGGAGAAGTCTTATGGGTTTCCTCCTTTGTGGAGGGGTATGATATGAGAAATTTTCCAGAGCTGAGGAATGTTGGATTCCTGAATGGAACGGTTGATAAGTATGGAAATGGGGTAGGATAAGGATTCTGCAGCTCTTTTTAGGAAGTTTGCAGGTATGTTATCAGCTGCAAGGGTAGTTGGCTTGAGTTTTAGGAGGAGCTTTTTAATGGTGGAAGTGAGAATGGGTGAGAGAGTAAAGGAGGGTATATTTATTGGGTTTTGTGATGGGGTCAGTGAGGAGTTATTTGAGAATAGATAGTGACTGTATGGAATCTATAAAGTGATGATTAAATTGGGATGCTTTGTCAGAGTTGCTATCGGGGGGGGGGGTAGGAGACGGTGTGGTTGTTTTACCAGGTTTTAAGAGGGAGTTGACGGCTTGCCAGAATTTTTGGGGGTGATTTGAGTGTTTCTTTTGTAGTCGTAGGTAATAGTTCTGCTTGTCTAAATTTGTTTGTTTTTTGGCTTGATTCCGGAGTTGTTGGTATCTTTGCCTATTTTGTGGATAATTGACTTTTTTTCCATTGTTTCCAGGCTTTGTCTCTAGATTTTATTAAGGCTCTAGTATCCCTGGTAAGCCATTGAGCATAGTTTGTTTTTGCCCTAATTTTCCTGATGGGTGCAATAGTATTAAGGATGTTGAGACATGTGCTATTAAAGTAGTTGACTGGTCTAATGCTAGGGAAAGAAGTGGTTTCCAGTTACATAATTTAAGTATAGTGTTAAGTTTTTGGGAATCTAAGTTCCGCTCATCTCTAACTTGTTTATATGTTATGGGTTGTGGAATAGAGGCTCATTTTCTTCGGAGAAAGATGGGGTGGTGGTTGCTGAGGACATTTGGTAACCAGCCAGATGTGTAGTTGGGTTTGGGATAGTTTACTAGTATCCAGTCAAGAATAGACTACTTATGGGATTTTTTATCTGTTCTTGTGGGTTATTGGATAAGTTGGGAATATCCAAAGCGGTTAATGTGGTTACTGGGGTTGTTGGAGTTACAGGTTGACCAGTTGATATTTAGATCACCTAGTATAATGGTCTCTTGTGGAAGGTTATGTGAGACCCACTGGAGTGTTTCCTCAATTATTGCGGAGTTGTTTCCTAGAGGAATATAACTACAGAGAACATTAATTCTCTTTGTGTTGTTTATAGTTAGCATGGAGGCTAAGGTTTCTGCATTTTGGGATTTTGGCAATGAGAGTTGTAAGGGTTGAAGGTTGAGTGTGTTTTTAAACATTATTGCCACTCCACCTCCTTTCTTTCCTGTTCTGTCTAGTCTTAGGATATTGTACCCTGGGGGTAGGATTTCTTCATTTTGGATTTTGGGTTTAAGCCAGGTTTCAGTTATAGCTAGTATATCTGGGGAGTGTTGGGATATAAATGCATGTAGATTTGCAAGTTTATTAGAGATGCTACAATTATTTATGTGAAGGATTAGTAGGTCAGATTTATGCCTGTTGGACGGTAGGGTAGCATATGGTCCTGGGTTTGGATGTATATAAGTTTATGCTGGACAGTATGATGTGTTTAATAGTATGAGCTACTTCTATATAGGATTTAGTTAGAAATTATTTGGTATATGTATTTGGTAGGCAGGTCCTGTATGAGTATAGTATATATGTATCTCTAAATAGTGAGGGGCAGATAGGGAAGTGTGTGTGAGTTGTAGAGTATGGTATATTATGTGTTGTGTGGTAGGAGGTATTGTGAAGTGGTACATTGGTTTGTATTGATGTTAGGTGGGCTACGGTAGCTAGGGCTAGCAAGAGATTTGATAGTAGTGTTTGTATTGTAGTGTTGAAGCAGCATTTGACTAGTGGCAATTCTAGGGGATAAGTATAAGGAAGGGAAGGAAGTGGGTGTTATTCTAGTGAGTGATTTTATTGGTGGTAGGGTAGGGGGTGTGGTTAGAGGAGATGGGAATTTTTAGTTAATTGGTGCTAAGGATGGTCAAGGGGTGTGGGGTTAGAAATGCATTTAACTGTTATGGGGGTAAGGTATTTTCATATCCTCATAGTATAAGCTCCTTCTCAATTCCCGTAAATAACACTTTGTACTTCTGTATGTTCTTTGAGCAGCATTAATAAAGTTGGTGAACAGTGTACAAATCTGGTACGGGCTGCAATTTTCAGACAGTTTGGTACCCAGAAAAGTACCTGCTAAAATGGAGGGATGCATTACTGAAACAGGCTAGGGATTACATGGCAGTGAAGATAATGTTAGTGTGTACATTCAGAAAGCTTGGTACACACAGTACATGTCTGACACTGGCATTCTGTTTAGCAGACAGTGTGTACTTTGCATGTTTACAGCTGTAACATTGACTGCCAGCATATATTGAAAGATGCTCTTGTCAGTTTACAACTGTCCTTGTTGTACACGTTAACCGCGCTTCTGTTACTCATGTAACCAACCTGGACTGTAACTTTCACTACTTTTTTTGGAGTAGTCTCCTTCTGTGTAACTGCCATTATACCATTGAATAACATTTTGTTGTGTATTTTAGCATCCCTGAATCATGTAAGTAGGTTTAGTCTGTGTTTTGGGCACAAGAGGTTAGGTACAAACCCACATGTCACCCAGTGGATAGCCAATTGGCTCATAGACAGGACCCAGGAAGTTAGAATTAGGTTCATATGTTCATTGGTAGGTACTAGGCTATTGGCCCTAGGGCCTATACAAGATTAGCCAAAAAGTTACCCCGGCTTTTGCCACCCAAGAAAAATATTTTCATGTGCCCCTGACAAGCAGAACCACAGAAGTGATCCCCGGGGTGAATTTCCTATTACCCATCCAATCAACAAGATTTGTTTTGGAGTGCTAATGAGGAGCTCTGTTTGATATAGATAGGTAGTCTGTTTCAGAGTATGGGAAGTCTCTGGGACAGGACTCTATCCCTTCAGCATGTTCTGTTTATTGTGGTGATAAGGTTTAGGTCCTTAGAGCGTGTAGCTCAGAAGGATTGGGATTTCTTTAAGTGGAGCATGTCCAACAGTTCTGGGTTTGGCATAGCTTTGTATGTTAGGCAGAGATCGGCTGTGAGTAGGTGATATGCGATGGAGTAAAGCTGGAGTTTTTTGAGTCTGTCTGCATAAGGCATCTGTTTGAGGCCAGTAATCCTCTTTGTGAGGTATTTTTGCGGCCTTTCCAGTTGTTGTAGATGTCTTGTGAGGTACATACCAAAAGGGGCGTTGTACTCTATAATGGGTCTAATGAGTGATGAGTAGAGGGGAACAATGACCTCTTTTTTTCTGGATGAGAAACCTTTTGTGATGAGGTGTGTCACATAGAAAGATTTCCTGACCACTGTGGCGATGTGATTATCAAAGGATAGACTACTGTCTAGTGTCCCAGACTACCGCCTATGTGGTAGTTCATGGGTGCAGAGTTTTTACCAAAGGGGATGAGAATGCACTTTTTGGCATTGAGCTTGAGACCATGGCTTTGACACCAGGCATTTGTCTCAGTGAGGCCCTGTTGTAGGATGTCCACGTGGTTAGGAGTTTCTGTTATCGCTCCTAGTTTGCAGTCATCTGCGAATTTAGTTAGCCAAAGACCTCCTGTGTTAGTCTGTACTTCAGAGATGTAGATACCAAACAGGAGAGGACCCAGAACTGAACCCTGTGGTACTCCACTTGTCACTGGTGTGAAGTCTGATTTGGAGTGTGCTACCTTCACAGTGTGGGTTCTGTCAGTAAGCCAGTTGGCAACCCATCTTGTGACATAGGGATTTATACCTAGTTTAGTGAGTTTATCTATAATTCCTGAGTGGCGGATGGTGTTGAATGCCTTGGCGAGATCTAGATAGGCTGTGTGAACCACCTTACCCTCATCTATGGCTTTGGTGGCTGCTTCAAAGAAGTCTATCAGGTTTAGGAGACATGATCTGCCTTTTACAAACCCGAAGTGTGTGGGGTCCAGAGTTTGGAGATCTCTTGGAGAAGCAGAAGCAGTAGACAAGTGCCGGTCGGCTGACTCCTGAAATTTTTGTTTTCGAGTTTCAGAACCAAAGTCTTAAACTAAAAAGCTAAGTGCCTTGTTGGGGAAACTTTTTCTTGCTCCTTACCGATGTCAGTAAAAGTTAATAATTGCATTACTTATGGTAAGCAAATACCTGATAAGGATTTTCATTTGTACTGTATTCCTTGCCTAGGCCCTGACCACAACGTACCTTTCTTTCGGTTTTGTGCTAAGTTTAATCAACGCACTATCAAACGTCAGCACATTTTTGCTTCTAAATATTTTGGCTCACACTTTAATTATCCAGAAATGTCGGTTAGCATTCCGACTACTGGAATACCTAAAAAACGCAAAGAAAAGGACAGAGACAGGCAATTGAGGTCCAAAACTGCCAACAACGCTTCTCCTAAGCCAGTCGCCAGTTCACCGGTACTCAGTGAGGTGCTTTCGCAGTCCCTGATACCCGCTACTTCTGATTCGCAGGCCTCTACTTAGACCCATTTGGCGTCCGGTATGCCGCAAGATGCTTCAGTTATGGAACCCGTGGATGTCTCTACCTTGGATGGGTACAGAGCCGCTGTGCAGGCACCGGCTTCTGAGGGTGTTTTCAGGCCTACAGATTTGTATATTAGACCGACGCCATCTTCAAAACTAAGGCCAAAATCTAGACCTATGCCTAAAAAACTGACGCCTGGCCCACATGTGCAGGCCCCTATGCCTACAAAACAAATGATCAAAATGGCTGAAGATATAATTACTCTGATCAGGGGTAGCCAACCCCCACCCACCCCCCCAGAGGCCTAGGCAAGACATTGATTATGAATCTTCTGAACAGGATTCTATTTCTTCTGACTTCTAATGAACAGGAATTGTCTATACCTACTTATGAGGACTCTGATGCAGAAAATTCCATTCCTTCTGCTTCTCCCTCTGAGGATTTTTTTTGGGGGGGAAACTTTACATACCTTAAGGGAACATTTCCACTGGGAAAGTCAAGATTTCTCTGAATCTAAAAAGAGACTTAGGGATTTTCTTTTTCTTCCTCAGCATAGGCCTTTGGCTATACCTCCTGTTCTAGACATTGTTGATGTTTTTTCAGAATCTAGTATGGCTCCTGTTTCTCTGCCTCCGGCTCCTTGAAAGCCAGACAGATACTACAGGGTTCCTGACTCCCACAAATTCCTTTTCAAAAATCCTGTTGCAGATCCTGAAACCATTTCTCAGGGTCCCAAGGGCATTAAGGCTTCTACTGCTAAAAATCCAAAAATCCTACCCCTTCTGATAGAGATTCCAGGGCGCTGGATAGATGGGGTAAGAAGGTTTACACTTCTGCAACCTTGGCAATCAGGGCTTTGAACTGTCAATTTCATATGCTAAAATATCAACAGCATATCATGGGACTGCTTGAACAGAAAATTGTTAATTTCTGATTGTGTGGAAAACCGAGATTTACAGGATTTATTGCATTCAGCTGAACAGGTTGGAAAACACACTTTGCAATGTGGTTTTGATTCTTTGGAGGCCTCTTGCAAGGCTTCTGTAACTGGGTCTGTGCTAAGAAGGCATGCTTGGCTCAAAGAGCAAAATCTGCCTGATCATGTTAAAGCAAAATTGTCGGATGCTCCTTTACAACAGGACCATCTCTTTGGTAATAAAGCTGAAGAAGTTTTAAAAAAATATGGAAGATAAAGCTAAATCTATGCAAACTGTGAAAGATTTCTTACAAGTGCAACCTCCCAGATTTAGTAGGCACTGGCCTACCAAGAAACTGGTCCTTTCCAGTTCCTTCGAGAGCCACTCAAGTCAAACCCAGACATTCCAACGGCTCCAGGTTTCAGTCCCAAGGGACTTTCAGAACAAAGTGATGGGGTGCCTCCTCTTTCAAATCTGGAAACAACAAGACACCTCCCTATGGTAAGCAATCTCAATGACTTCCCTTTACTCTTACCAAGCATTTACCTTTTAGCCACTCCTTTGGGGGGAAAACTGGCTCTACTTGCAAAAAACTGGCAACTTATAACCCAGGACAAATGGGTTTTAAATATCGTATCCCAGGGATACAGATTTCACTTCCACACATTGCCAATTCCAAGCGGATGGCCAGACCTGCCCCCAAATTAGTGGGCAGAGGCCCAGAAACAAGTACTTTCCCTCATAAGCATTGGGGCTATTCAACCAGTACCAGAAGAGGAAAAGGGACAGTGTTTCTATTCAAGACTTTTCCTGTTACCCAGAAAAGACAAATCATGGCGTCCAATTCTGGACTTATCTACTCTAAACACCTTTCTGGACATCCCAAAATTCAAGATGCTGACACTTCACCAGTTACTTCCTATGCTAGGCAAAGATGCCTGGTTGGCAACTCTAGATTTAAAGGAGGCTTACCTGCATATCCCAATTAGTGAATCTTGCAGAAGATACCTCCGCTTCAAAGCGGCCTACTTGCATTACCAATTCTCTGCACTGCCCTTTGGCTTATCTACTGCGCCCAGGGTATTTACAAGGTGCCTGGCACCAGTAATTGCATTTTGCAGGCAAAGAAATATTCAAATATATCCTTACCTGGATGATTGTCTAATTCAGGCAGAAAACAAGGACATTCTTCTAAAACATCTGGCGTTTGTGAAAAGGTTCTAACTTGTCTAGGGTACACTGTAAATGAAAAGAAATCACAACTGGGTACCCTCTCAAAAAATTACATTCCTGGGTGTAATCTTGAATACAACTGCCAGATGGCTTTCCTTACACCAGGGAAGCAAATTCATTTGCTGACTTACTTCAAACAGGTGGCCTCAAAAACCCTGCTTTCTGCAAGACAAATACTGCAAGCCTTGGGGTTCATGGCCTCCTGCATTCTTCTAATTCCATATGCAAGACTACATATGAGGAAACTTCAGTGGTACTTAAACAGTCTATGAAGTCAGCATTGTCACAGCCTGGAAACAATGATTCCTATCATACCTTGCCTGCAACTAGAGTTCCTATGGTGGGCAGAGGCCTGCCACCAAAACAAGGGACTGCCATTTACACCACTCCCTGCCACCCAAACCATGACTACAGACTCATCAGACTATGCTTGGGGGGCACATCTGGCAGGGAAGTGCATTCAGGGCAAATGGAGCCCAAATCAAATGCACCTTCATATCAATCAAAAAGCAATGCTAGCTGTACAGAATGCACTGACAGCCTTCAAGGACAACCTTCATCCAGGACAATTAATGATAGACAGACAGCACCACGGTGATGTGGTACATAAACAAGCAGGGGGGTACACACTCCTACCCCCTTTGCAGATTAGCCATGGCATTGTGGAACACGGCCTTGACCTATCAAGTACAACTACAAGCTCAATTCCTGCCAAGAAAGCTGAACACTCTGGCAGACGAACTAAGCAGAAATCTCATCGACCCACACGAATGGAAACTGGAGCCATGGATTTTCAACACGTTGACACATAAATGGGGGAGCCCAGACATAGATCTTTTTGCCTCACCCCAGAACTATCAGTTGGACAAGTTTTGCACAAGAACTCGTCACAAAAAAGCCTGGAAAGTGGATGCTCTGTCCTTCAGCTGGAAAAACCTATCAGTCTATGCCTTTCCCCCGATACTTCTGCTCTCCAAAGTTCTACTAAAAGTCAAACAAGACAAACCAAAAATGATTTTGATTGCTCCAGTCTGGCCTCACCAACATTGGTACCCACTCCTACGTAATGTGTCACACCTTCCACCGTGGCACCTGCCTCAGGCACCTTAATTACTGTCTCAGCAGAACAACCAAATTCTGCACACTCAGCTCCAAACTTTGAATCTTGCAGCGTAGCTAATCACCTAAATTCACCCTTATCTCCTAGCAAACCTGTGATGGATGTCATTTTGGAGGCGAGAAGACCTAGTACTAGAAAATCTTATGCTGGCAAATGGAAAAGATTCAGTGCCTGGAATCAATCTCAAGGGATAAGCTCAGCTGTGTCCAACATTCCTCAGATTTTGCAATACTTAACTGAGATGCTTCACAAGGGCCTGTCCTTTTCTTCTATAAAAATCCATGCCTCAGCCATTTCAGCTCACTACAACACAGAACCTCCCCTCTTTTCACATCCCCTGCTAAAGCAGTATCTCAGAGGGGCCAAAAACTTAAGACCACTCAGGAGAGCTCCTGCCCCTGCCTTTGACTTCAGTTTTGTATTGGAGAAAGCTCACTGTCCCTCCTTTTGAGCAAGCTGCTACTGTAGACTTAAAATTTCTCTCCTGGAAAACAGCTTTCCTTTTAGTAGTCACTTCAGCTAGAAGGATTTCCGAATTACAGACTCTTATGGCAGTGGAGCCTTTCATCATTTTTCATGTGGACAGGGTATCTCTCAGGACCAATCCATCTTTCATGCCTAAGGTGGTATCCAGTGTGGCTCTTAATCAGACTATTCATTTGTCAACTTTCTTTCCCAATCCACAGAACAAGGGGGAGTGGATTCTGCATTCATTGGATGTACACAGACAACTTAGATTTTACTTAAACAGGACAAAATCTCAAAGAAAATCTGAACAACTGCTGGTGGCATTTGCTGCAGGGGCAGATGGAAAGGCTATTTCAAATCAAACCATTTGCAAATGGATAAGCCATTGTATTTGTTTCTGCTATATGCACCATGGAAAAACTGTCCCCCAGGGGATGAGATCCCATTCCACCAGGGCTGCATCTACTTCAACAGCCTTTCTCAGAGGTGTTTCTACCAGGGACATTCTAGAAGCTGCTACCTGGAGCTCAGTTCATACGTTCACCAGACATTACCATTTACCACTTTTCTCTAAATCCAGAGCTGGTTTTGCCACTGCTGCCCTGCAGGGGCTTGTAGCTGGTCTTAATGCTGGATAATTCTCTCCACGCAACCATAGCTTTGGGAATCTACCCACATGTAATGACTGCATCAGTGAAACACGAAAAACATAGTACAGTTGTGTACACTTATCATAAATGTAGATGTTCGAGTGTATTCACCGTTGTAGTCCTGGTTACCTTCCCTCCAGCCCCCTATTTTTCTCTGGCTATACCTCTACTTTCTTTCACTATGCTTTAAAAGCCCTTTTGGTGTATTTGCTTTAGGATTGGAGGTATATTTTTTGTGTTTTTAATTGTATCTGCTCCCCATTTGAGGGGCACCTGACATCTGGGGCAAGAAAAACTGATGTAATGGCGTCGGCTGCATATTTTATACCCCTGATGACCTGACGCCATGGAAGAATGGACAGCAACCGACGCAGGACCCAAGACTTTGTTAATCAGGCCGACTGAGGACAACCTGCCAGCAGATTACCCAAATGTAATGACTGCAACAGTGAATACACTGGAACATCTACATTTATGGCAAGTGTACACAACTGCACTTTCCTCCCTAACCAAATTCAAGTGCAACTTGGACAATTGGATGGTAAACTGGAAATTCATCCCCTGGTTTGGCACTTATTTTTCTAATGGACACAAATAACCTGTAAACGATTCAGTTCCCAAGCCCCTGCTTACACTTAGCAAAGGTATCAGAACTTGTCAGAGATTTGGGATGCATGGCTAGGCTTAAAAAGGGCCTTGTGGTTGTTAGCCTAGTAAATACCTATGATGCACTGTATGCCGTCATCTGCTTTATATTCTGTAGAATGATATGCCACACTGCTGTGCAGAACATAACATTTTGGATGGCATTTGTAGACTTATTGCATGCTGCACAGGGCTGTTGTACAGAGGAGCTTGAGAAAAAGGCACATTCAGAGACAAGTAATTAGCAGGGGTACAACAGTGATATGACACAGCATTAGGGCTCAGTACTTGCTTTACTCAGATGTGTTGCATCTGTACCATGCTCCAAAGCAGTCTGTAGAATATGCATTGCATTGCAGTGACGATTTTGCAGTAGCAGGTGGTATGCCACTGTGCTGATGTGGAAGCACATTTTCTGGTTTCCTGGTCACCCATCCAGTGTGTGTAAACATAAGCATGCACTTAAATATAAACATTTGGTTATTATGTCTTCTTACAAAGCTTTTACTAGCACAACAGCACTCTAACTGCTACCGCAGTTGCTGCCATTAAACACACACACACACACACACACACACACACACACACACACACACACACACACACACATCATATAAAGTACTTCAGTTTTTCCATAAGGTTGCCTATAGTTATCTCCCACTGTTATAAGACAGCAGACCCTGACTTCCTGCAGACACTGATGGGCTGTAGCAGCAGCACAAGATACTAGAAATCTGTAAGGTAGCAGGTTCCTGTAACTCTGCATTGCTAGTTGCAGAGATTGATGCCCAGATGCACATAAGCAGTAACATACAGGAATGGGTATTAAATACAATGCAGTTCTTTAACTTTCTAAGCTGCATTTCTCATTCCTGTGCAGTAGTACTAGTAATGGTGATGGTGCATACAGCAGTGGCTTTATGTCAAGGTACAGTACACAGTGTAGGACTTCTGTGTATCTTCGCAGTGTTTACCTTCTCCTATCCCCATATCTGACTTTATTAAGCAGCAGAACAGCACAGAGGGGTTAGTGGAGCATGAATATAGGTAAGCTTGTGGAAAAACTGAAGTACTTCACGTAATGTGTGTGCGCACGTGTATGTATGTGTGTGTTTAATGGCAGCAACTGCGGTAGCAGTTAGGGTGCTGTTCTGCTAGTAAATAACCAAATTTTTATATGCAAGTGCATGTTTGTTTACACACACTGGGTGGGTGGCCAGGGGACCAGAAAATGTGCTTCCACATCAGCACAGTGGCATACCACCTGCTACTGGACCATCGTCACTGCAATGCAATGCACATTCTACAGACAGCTTTGGTGCATGATACAGATGCAACACATATGAGTATGGACTGAGACCTAATGCTGTGTCATATCACTGTTGCAGCCCTGCTAATTACCTGTCTCTGAATGTACATTTTTCTCAAACTGCTTATCTCTTCGATCACCTGCATACCGTGCAACTCAGAGCAAATCACTCCGTGATCCCCTTGCAGTACTAGCAAATTTCCAAACTCAGCCCACTTGAGCACTTCCTATGCTGTTTATAGCACAGCTGCAAACCTGTGATAGTGTGTGCCCTTTAAATAAAGTACCCCACTCACTTAATGCGTTATATGCAAGGTATATGAGTGCACAGCTTACAGTTCAAGGGAAAGTACACAGGAGAGGTTGGGAAAGGTGCAGAATTATTTTAGTCTTATTCTAGGCACATAATCGCATAGAAAAGTACATGCTACATGGTGGGGTGTATTTCTGAAATGTGCAGGGGATTACATGGCAGTGAAGTTAGTGTTTGTGTGCACATGGCAGTGAAGGTAGTGTGTACCATGGAAAGACAAGGGAACGCATTGCATATACGAATAAGATGCTTGGCTTGCAGGTTACTGTAAGCACCTTCCAGTTAACAGTGCACTGGTCTCTGAAATCTAGCTCAGTATGTGGCTGATAATACAAAATAATCTGCCTACTGACCCCACAGGAAGAGGCTACAACTTGAGAGACATTGCAACCCCTTTCACCAAGTGCTGTTTGCAGGGAGAGTATAGCAAGCCTTAACTGCTAGCAAAGAGTGCAGTATGTGAAATTTGTTGACCTTTATTAGCTCCCTGTCATATTGCAGATGAGTACCACACCCTGTGCCATGACCAGGCAGGAGATCAGTGATCCAACAAGTGGGAGTATTGCTCAGAGGTGCTTTAACAAAGCAGCAGAATGAAACGTATTGTAATATGTCATTGATGCCACCCTGCAGACTGGGCTTTGTGAACGTATGGCTGTGTGTGTCTTAAGTACAGTCCATGAATTGTGCCCCTGCTTGCTGAGATCATACCTGCTATTGATTTGTAAGCTATGGCTATTACTTTTCTCTGTAACTCAGTAGAACTCATTTGTCATGACTAAGGCACCACATTATTCATAGGATCATAGGAGATTACTAGGCTATTGACCCTTAGGTCATTTTAACCCTAGCCATTTCATCCCAATTTAATAACATAGAAATGTTAGTCAGTACCCAGTATTGCATTTAGCGATGACTGCCCATGTCCAGGTGGGTTGTGGGCACTATCTCCAGTAAGAATTTACAGTTCCCCATCCACTCATCCAGGTTCTCCTTGAACAGTGTCAGAGGTTCTGTGTTTAACATTATTGGTGGCATGATCTGTATATACAGCACTGCTACTTTCAAGCTGTCTGACTAATCACCAGGGTTTGTATGAAATGTGCAGGGCTACATCAGAGGACTGTTTTCCCTAGAACAGTGCAGCTCTGGTTTCTCTGTAGACAGCAGTTTCCCCATATAATATCAACAGTAGATACAGACAGAAGGTAGCTTGTATGGGCCAGGTTTTGTACATGAGTTTATATCCTACCCTGCACACACTTCTGTTGCTGTTGGCTGCATCCACAGCACACCATGCATGTTGCTGTCACTCGTCACTTCAAGCCCTCCCCCTTCCCCTTGTGGTTGACTCACCATGTGCTCATGAACACTCTGGTACAGTGGTTGAAAAACCTGTGCTGTCATTGACCTTTGAAACTGGCCAACCCCCCAGTGCAGATTGAGCTGTAGAGCTACAGGACAGGTGGTCTGCCATGCTGTGTGCCCCTTGTCCTGCGTGGTACAGACATCTTATTTTCTTGTTGTAGCAGTTACACAGTTGTGTGTGCTGCTGTGGCATTTGGTGTACTTTCGTGGTACAGACATCTCATTTTCTTGTTGTAGCAGTTACACAGCTGTGTGTGCTGCTGTGGCATTTGGTGTACTTTCGTGGTGCAGACATCTCATTTTCTTGTTGTAGCAGTTACACAGCTGTGTGTGCTGCTGTGGCATTTGGTGTACTTTGCTCTGCTTTGTACTCTGTGTGTGTCCACTGGGTCCATTCCTTAAGTACAGTCTGGCTGCAGAGTTGGTGAATTACATACCTGGTATTCATGTGAACTGAATAGGCCATTAGTGAGCATCTTTATATTTATCTACTTGTCTTTAAGACTACTGTAGTGTGAACTCAAATACACTGTTTTTGCAGTACCATGTCACTTTCCTCCCCCAACAGTTTCTCACAGGAATTAATGGCGCATTGGTGCACTGGTAAAATCTGACATGGTTCTTCAAAGTTAAAGGGGTTCTTCACAGAAATGTTTGCGTCTGCCTACTAATTACTTGAGGTAGTTCTATTCCTGCCCATTGTTGCACCCGATCAGTCTGACTGATGGATCAGAGGTGTGTGCCCATATTATAAATTCTGCCTTTCTTTAAAGTGGTGGTGATTTCATCTATAATGTTCTCTCTAAGCACTGGATATTTCCTGACTGGATCAGCCTGATCATCTCTACTCAGACGTGAATGATGGTGTAGCCAGCATATCAAAGTAAGGAATCTAGTGGCTATGCAAATCATAAATTCAGAAGGACAGCCCCTTAAAGGAAGTCTACCCAGTAAATGTTAAGTCATTGTGACAGCATAACAAAAGTTGACATAACCACTTATGTCACTTCAGTTTCGTTAAGTTATAGAAACAAAAATGAGTTTTGATTATACAGCAGCCTTGTGTAAAAAGGGTAGGACTTTTTAAATAATGATAGTACACTCCTTAGCAATGTTGTGATTAGTTTGTTTTTCTCCCCTATGACTGGGGATGGTGGGCTTCTAATTTGGTCATTGCAGCAGCACCTTGATGACCAAACAGCACCCCCCCCCCCCCATTGTGACATTCATGTTCTAAAATGTGCCTCTTGTCAACTGCACTGCATGGTCCAGGACAGTGCGTGTCAAAGCAACTTAATATACAGTATGAGAAACTTTAAAATACAGTGGTGAAGTCCCTTTTAGTTAAACTTGACATGATCTCGTACAGTACTTCAGTGCTGGTGTTTGTGTATATCGCCTTAACAGAAACAGCATCACAGATTTTCCCAGGTTTCACTCCTTGCATTTTAGCAGATTGTGTTGGTTGGCTTGTCTTGGTGTTGCAAAGGAAAAATCCACACTGTAGTAGACTTGCTGTCTGTCTTCCGTGCAAACCTGCTGCATGAAGTGCAAATGCAAAGGAAACACAAAAGGACTTTGTAGCAGCAGCAAGTACAGTCCCCCCCCCCCACACACACACACACTCACTCACGTTAGCCATAGTACAATCAATCTCGTTAATTGTTTATGCGCAAGTATGAACACCATCTGAAGTATGCAAAATCATTAAAATTATGACTAGTTTAACTTTTGGCATTTCTGTCAGACTTCTCTTTCATTCCCTTCCTTTAGCAGGTGATTTTGGAGTCTTTAAAAAAAAATAAGAAGAAAGAAAGAAAATATTGCTGGTGTTGGCAGGGCTCCATTCACTCACTTGTAAGTGTGTGAACAAATTTGGATTTCTGCACAGCCCAGACTTGATTTACTGCATGAAAACAGACTCTGGCAGTTTGATTTTGTTTGTCCCTACACTTTATTGCACTGAAGCCATAAATCTCTACTTACGGTACAGTGGAATCACTTGTAAAGAAACAGCTTGCAATGTGAGAAACGGAAAACTGTGATTATGTGCCAGGAGTGAAAGTAAAAAAAAAATCGACATTTTTCCTCCTCCTTCCAAGTTTATCCTCTCTTGGCCAGCAAAACTCACTTACATTACTTTTGCTGTCATATATCTCTTTTGTTGATAGGATACAGGCACCATCAAAGTCATTTTTTCTTTGGCTTTGCCTCTCTGAACATGAGGAAGGCTGGTCATCTTTTACCAAAGCAGTATAACCAAATGGACAAAACTTAAAAGGTCAAGGCAGTGAGTATGAATGATTGGTGGGCTGAAGTCACACCACTATATACAGTTCACTGCAAAATGTTAACCTTCTTTTCTCATGCAATTTCCGTTATGTGTGGGGAAGCCCTTCATTAGTTACACTCTTCTTTGAGCACTGATGAGCAGGCAGCAGTCTCTCCCTGCAAGAATCAGTGTAGACCCTTACTGCACATGTCCCTTTATGTTAGAGCAACACTCGAGACTTTGAGTCGGGGACAGTACATCATGGATTATGTCTTGACTTAGCCAGGACTGGCTTTCAGACATAGAAAGCCTGCGCAGTGTCTGCAGAAGTAGAAAGCCTGGGTAGCATCTGCAGACATAGAAAGCCTGTGCAGTGTCTCATGGGAATGAGCATGCTAAATGCATCTGGTCAAGCCCCATTCATGGTGGCTTCCTGAACAAGAAGAACCTACCTAACTGGTGCTGCTCATGCCATTGGCTTGAGAATGCATACCCAGATTGCCATAAAGAGCAACACTTTGTAAGAATGGTGGGAGGTGTGTTGCAGTCCAGTTGAAATTTAAAAAAAGGGGGGTGGCAAGAAGTAAAAGTGCTGGTAACAGTCAAGACGGAGACATAGACAGTTCTGAAAGGAATAGAGTCATGGAAATGCTAAAAATAATTCAAGAAAGATATGCCAGCATAGTGGAATAAAGTCCAGGCGACCAAGGTTTGATTAGCGTCTTGGACATCTGAGGTGCTGACAGGAGAGGGTGTGTGTGTCAATCCTGGGAGGGAGGAGTGGGCTAGTCCGGGGCACATTTCACACTTCAGGTTTCCTGGAAAAGACTGGAGAAAATGGTTCCAGAGTGTTGCCTGAGGTTGGGTAGAGCATCCTATTGACAGCCCCTCACAGAAGTGAAAGGGTGATTGTGCACTGACTTCCATTGCATATCCCACCATTTGGGTGTTTCTGGGCATGCACAGGGCTCATATTGTATATTCCACCCATTGGGTATTTCAGGGCATGCACAGGGCTCCCATTGTATATCCCACCCATTGGGTGTTTCTGGGCATGCACAGGGGTGGGAAAATAACTGGGAATACTTACATAGCAACAGTGTGATGCTGTCCCAGGATGTCTCAAACTCTTTGCGGGTCCCAACCTTAATCGTATGATGTCTCAGGGAGTCAGAAGTAGAAGATATACTCCATTATCAGGGAGTGGCACTGACTCAACTGATGGTCATCTGTGTTGTAGAAAATTCAAGAATGATGAAATAAAAGTACACTTGCCTAATAAGAGGAATGTGTAGTTACTTCAGCACTTTTTGTAACATCATTATGTTCAGAAAAATCTTTGCATGCAGTGACTTTGAACATTGCTGCTGTATTAAGTTTGAAGATGCTAACATTTGTGAGTTCGGGTGTGGTTCTTTTACCCATGGCATTGCTCAGGGTTGGAGGTGTGCAGACAAAAGGGCTTCCCTCACAAAAGTACTTAATTTTGTTAATCTCGTATTAGTGTTTGTGCAACATTAATCTAATTTCCACACTGCTGCATGCAGTGTTTTTGTGATTGTTAACTTGGCATGAATACAGTTATGGATGTGGAAAGTTCCCGAGTTATTTCCTGAAGCAATGAAATCACTTGGATATCAGGAGTACCTGTTAAATGACGACAAAAGATTACAAAACAAAAACGTGGAATGCAAAATAAAGTCAAAAGGGATATTTAAAAATGAAATGTCATATACTTTGCAAACATTTTGACTTGTATTTGTAGAAAGAGAGGACAAGTAATGGTTCATTGCATGCATTATTATGATAATTTACTTGGAATAGTTGATAAATGTTGCTGATGCAGCAGACACAGTTGAGTGGAGGTTAACGTGTCATGATGTTACATTGATGTGAATAAAAAATGTTGTTGAATAATTTATTAAGCCAAGAGAACTGGAAAATGTCAAAACTTTAAGTAACCTAATTCACATAATGGTAAATCTTTTGTGATTTGTATGATATGAGCACCTGAAGGCCATGTGAACTCTGTAGAGAAAGCATCCTACCTGGGAAATAAATACGAGAACTAGAACCAGTGATGCAGCATTGCTGACTTTCACCACTCTGTTGTCCTGTCTTGTGCTGTCATCCCAGTACCCTGCAGGGACATTACATTGTGTCATGTTGTAAAGGCCATCCACCAGCAAAGACTACCACCTTACTCCAAAGGAAAGGATTGCAGTAATCTGTAAATATAATGTTTGTCTTGGTTTGATGGAGCTGAAAGTAGTCTCTCTGGCTTCAGTATCTTTTCTGAGACAGAAATTCACTTGCAGCATCTAGGTTGGATATAAAGAAACATTGCCTTCATAAGTGATCCAGTGTCTTCCCTGTTCTGCTGAGACATTGTCCAGGATCCTTAATCGTTCACTGCAGACTAGCATCAAGTGGTCACTCCCATGCTTCTGTGCCGGGCTGCTTCAGCACAGCATGGTTATTCAAATTCAGGTAGTCTCGGCTGTAGTTTAGATTTTATTCTGCTATGCTACAGAACTGGGGTTAGAATTTATAAAAGTTTTGAACTGTGTATGCTCCAAACGGTGTTTGATTAATGATTTTTTTAACCGTAGCAATGTTTGGACTGGCTTATGTAGTGAAATGTATATTAAGTTGACTCGAGAATAATTCTCCCTAATTGTATGTAACATGGCTGCAGCCAATAAATTTTAAATTAGTTATGTGAGTATGCTATATAAAATGTTGTTAAATGTTTGCTTTGGTGGCTTCCTCCCCATTGGTCCCAAGTCCCCTCTGAAAGTGAGCTTGCACCCAACAGAGGCAACCAGATCACCACAACAAACATGCATGTATACATGAATGAATGAATTAATTAATTAATTAATTAATTAACCAATTTAAAGTCAAATGCAGGAGTCACTGTTCATAGGTGTGTACTAGGTTAATGGCCCTGGAGCCTTTACTATCCTAGCCCATAGGATTACCCTGGCATCATGCCACCCGACCTTAGTTTCCAGTGCATCTGTCGAGTAGAGCCACTGGAGTGATCCCTGGGGTGAATTTTCTATTTCCCATCCACTCATCAAGATTTCTCTTGAAGAGGGGCCAGTGAGGTGCTCTGTTTGCCATGTATGAGAAGTCTATTCCATAGCATGGGCAGTCTTTGGGTTATGAGCCTGTCCTTCCAGCACATTCTGTTGATTGTGGTAATGAGGTTGAGGTATCTGGAGTGTGTGGTGTGGAAGGATTGTGATTTCTTTAGATGTAGCATTTATAACAGAGATGGGTCAGACATGGCTTTGTAAGTCAAGCAGAGATCGCCTCTTAGTAGGCGATATGAGACAGAGAATAGCTGGAGTTTTTTTTTTAAGTCTTTCCATATAGGTTCATAGGTTGGTACTGGGCTATCTGCCCGAAGGCATATATTAGCCAAGCCACGTTGTGCGGTATTCACCTCCCCTTTAGTAGTTCCCTAGACCCTTGTACTAGCAGCTAGTACTCTTGGCCCCTATCTAGTAGTGCTGTTGGTGTGATCCCCGGTATGAACTTTCTGTTACCCATCCACTCATCAAGGTTCCTCTTGAAGAGTGATAGTGAGGGGCTCTGTCTTATGTAGATCGGGACCCTGTTCCATCGTAAGGGAAGTCTCTGCAAAGCAAATCTATCCCTCCCGCATGTTCTATTCATGGTTGTGTTGAGGTTTATATCCATAGAGCGTGTAGCTCAAGTAGATTTGGTTTTGCTAAGATGGAGCATGTTCAACAATTCTGGGTTGGACATGGCTCTGTACGTTAGACAGAAATCGCCTCTGAGAAGGCAGTATGCAGCAGAGAACAGTTTTAGCTTTTTCAGTCGTGCTGCATAAGGCAACTGTTTGAGGCCAGTAATCCTCTTGGTTAGGTACCTCTGTGGTCTCTCCAGCTGCTGGAGATGCCTAGCCAGGTACATTCCAATTGGTGCATTGTACTCAATAATAGGTCTGATGAGGGAAGAGTAGAGGGGGCACCATTACATCCTTCGATCTTGATGCGAACCCTTTTGTGATCAGATGGGTCACATAGAAGGATTTTCTAACCACTTTGGCAACATGGTTATCAAAGGAAAGCTGACTATCTACTTGGGTCCCTAGATCCCTTATTTCTTCAGATTTCAGGGGATTACCTACTATGTTGTAGTTTGCGGGTACTCTGTTTTTTCCAAAGGGGGTTACTACGCATTTTTTTGCATTTAGCTTGAGACCATGGCTTTGACACCATGCATCAGTCTCATTTAGGCCCTTCTGGAGGATCTCCATGTCGGCCGGAGACTCTATTATAGCACCCAGTTTGCAGTCGTCCGCAAACTTAGTCAGCTGCAGCCCTTCCGTGCTTGCCTGTACTTCTGAGAAGTATATACCAAACATATAAAAGTGTTTAAGGCCTAGGATCCTCTTTGTGAGGTACTTTTGCGGTCTCTCCAGTTGTTGCAGGTGTGTAGTGAGGTACATGTCAAATGGGGCATTGTACTCGATGATTGGCCTAATGAGGGAAGAGTAGAAGGAGACAATCACCTCTTTCTTCCTGGATTCAAAACCCTTAGTAATGAGATGTGCCACATAGAAGGACTTTCTGACCACAGTGTCAGTGTGGTGGTCAAAAGAGAGGTCGCTGTCAACCTGTGTTCCCAGATCTCTTGTAATGCCTTCTGTGTTCAGTGGACTACCATCGACGTGGTAGTTCATGGGAACTGGGTTTTTCCCAAAGGGGATGACAACACATTTTTTGGCATTGAGCTTAAGGCCATGGTTCTGACAACAGTCGTTGGTCTCAGTGAGGCCTTTCTATAGGATGCCAACATCACATGGGTAGTTAATAATAGCTCCCAACTTGCAATCGTCTGCGAACTTTGTCAGCCAGAGTCCCTTCATGTTGGACTGGACTTCTGAGAAGTAGATACCAAACAGGAGAGGACCCAGGACCGATCCCTGTTTGACTCCACTCATGACTGGTCAGCAGTCTAACTTGAGTCAGTTACTTTCACACTGTGGGTTCTATCTGTGAGCCAGTTTGCAACCCACCTAGTGATGCAGGGGTTGATTCCTAGCTTAGTGAGTTTTTCTATGATTCCTGAGTGGGGAGTGGTACCAAAGGCCTTGGCGAGATCCAAGGTAGGCTGTGTGAACCACCTTGCCTTCATCCACAGCTCTGGTGACTGACTCAAAGAAGTTGACCAAATTGAGCAGACATGATCTACCCTTCACAAAACCAAACTGTGTGGGATCCAGAGTTTGGAGATTACGTATATCCTTGTTTATTAGGTCCATGATGATGCATTCCATAGCTTTGCATATCATACTTGTCAGGCTAATGGGGCAATAGTTCCCAGGGTCTGTAGTCCGCTCATCCTTTGTGGAGAGGGATGACTATAACAGTGCACCATTCGGTAGGGACAAAGCCTGAGGTGGGACTGTGATTGAACAGGGCACATAGGTGAGCTCTGGTTGCTAACTTGGATTTTGGTTTATATATAGCCTGTATGTGTGTGATTTCTTATATACATTGAACCATCTTCCTCAGGAAATGCATGTAGTTTAGTTAGCTGTTTTGCAAACCAGTTCATCTTCAGACTTGCCAATAGCGTTTGTGTTTTTCTTTTCTGTATCCAGTGTATAAACCTGATAATTCACTTTGTCATAATAGTATTGCTTTTTTGCAGATTCCTTTTAGGTTCATAGGTAGGTACTAGGCTATTGCCCCTAGGGCCTATATAAGCCTAACCAAACGGTACCCTGGCTTTTACCACCCAAGAAAATTATTTTGCTGTGCCCCTGTCAAGCAGAGCCACAGAAGTGATCCCCGGGGTGAATTTCCGATCTCCCATCCAGTCATCAAGATTTTTCTTGAAGAGTGCTAATGAGGAGCTTTGTTTGATATAGATAGGTAGTTTGCTCCAGAGTATGGGAAGTCTCTGGGACAGGAATCTATCCTTCCAGCATGTTCTGTTTATTGTGGTGACAAGGTTTAGGTCCCTATAGCATGTAGCTTGGAGGGATTGGGATTTCTTTACGTGGAGCATGTCCAACAGCTCTGGGTTTGATATAGCTTTGTATGTTAGGCAGAGATCGCCTCTGAGTAGGTGATGTGCGACAGAGTAAAGCTGGAGTTTTTTGAGACTGTCTGTGTAGGGCATCTGAGGCCGGTAATCCTGTTTGTGAGGTATTTCTGTGGCCTTTCCAGTTGTAGATGTCTTGTGAGGTACATACCAAAAGGAGCGTTGTACTCTATAATGGGTCTAATGAGTGATGAGTAGAGGGGAACAATGACCTCTTTTTTCCAGGATGAGAAACCTTTTGTGATGACGTGTGCCATGTAGAAGGATTTCCTGACTACTGTGGCGATGTGATTATAAAAGGAGAGACTACTGTCCACCTGTATCCCAAGTTCTCTTATCACACTTTCGGTGTTAAGTAAACTATCGCTTATGTAGTAGTTCATGGGTACAGAGTTTTTACCAAAATGGATGACAATGCACTTTTTGGCATTGAGCTTGAGGCCATGGCTTTGACACCAGGCATCTGTCTCAGTGAGGCCCTTTTGTAGGATGTCCACATCATTAGGAGTTTTGATTATGGCTACTAGTTTGCAGTCATCTGCGAACTTTGTTAGCCAAAGACCTTCTGTGTTAGCCTGTACTTCAGAGAAGTAGAAACCAAACAGGAGAGGACCTAGGACTGAACCCTGTGGTACTCCACTTGTCTGAAGTTGGATTTAGAGTCTGCTACTTTCACAGTGTGGGTTCTGTCAGTGAGCCAGTTGGCAACCCATCTTATGACATAGGGATTTATACCTAGTTTAGTGAGTTTATCTATAATTCGAGTGGGGGACGGTGTTGAAAACCTTGGCGTGCTTCTAGATAGGCTGTGTGAACCACCTTACCCTCATCTACGGCTTTGGTGACCACTTCAAAGAAGTCTGTCAGGTTTAGGAGACATGATCTGCCTTTTACAAACCCAAACTGGGTAGGGTCCAGAGTTTGGTGATTACCAATGCCATTGTTTATAAGTTCCATGATGACACGTTCCATAGCCTTGGAGGCTAGGCTTGTCAGGCTAATGGGGCAGTAGTTCCTGGGGTCTGTGGTGGCTCCCCCTTTGTGGAGTGGGATAACTGTTGCTGTGCGCCATTCAGTGGGCACAAAGCCTGAGGTGAGGCTATGATTGGACATGGTACTTAGGTGGGGTGCCAGTTCGTTCTGTAGTTCATGTAGAACGCAGCCTGGGATGTTGTCAGGTCCCATGGATGCTGTGTTCCTGGCTTTAGAGAGTGTGTTTTTTACCTGTGCAGCCGTGATACAGGAACTTTGCATTCTTCCGGTATAGAGATGGGCCCTTTTGAGGATGAGAGGGGGGGTAAAGTTAGCACTGAACCTATCTGCCAGGATGTTGGCAATATCTGTTGGTTCTGTATATTTAGTGCCATTGTGCTGTAACTCAGAGCAGATCTGAGTGTTGCCATTGGGATTCTTGACATAGCTATAGAATGCTTTGTGGTTGTCTTTAGAATCAGTGGCGATTTTGTTTTCGTAACTAGCTTTGGAGGATTTTATGAGGGATCTCCGCTTCTTACTGAGGCTGACCACGGAGTTCCTCCAATCATGGGATTTTACTCTTTTTTGCAACAGTTTGTTTCTTCTGTTGTAGAGTTTGTTTATAGCAGGGGACCACCAGATTGGCTTCCTATTTTTGGAGGATAGCATCTTGGTTCTTTTGGGGATTGCACGATCCATGCACTCGTGTAAGTGCTTATAAAGTGCAATTGTATAGGATTTGGCAGTTGTACCTCTATTGTCCATCAGCATGGGAGTCGTGAAGTTGGCTTTGGAGAAATTTTTACGGTGGTTTCCCTAACAGGAGTGGGGTGGGGGTGGGATGTGGATGTCTAGGGTGATTTGCTTGTGGTCGGATCGGACCAACGAGGAATTGACCTCTGGTGTGGAACACCGGTTGCCCATGTTGGTAATGACCAAGTCTAGGATATTGCTGCCCCTGGTGGGGGTGTGGATAAGTTGATCCAAGGCATTGGAGTTTATGAATTCCAGAAAGCGTTGAGCACAAGAGTTGGTACATGAGTAGTTTTCCCAGTTAATGGTGGGGTAGTTGAAATCGCCCATTATTAGGGTGTTAGGTTGTACCCTAATATTTTCCAGTGTATCAAGAAATGAGGAGTGGGAATCCTGGGGCATGGTGGGGGATCTGTAGCAAGCTACAGTTTGGATTACGGTCTTGCCCAGAGTTAGTTGCACTTGGATAATCTCTGATGCATTATGCTGAGCAACTAGCCTGGAGGTTTGGATATCCTTAATGGATATGGACATGCCTCCGCCTTTAGTGCTGTGGTCCAGGTTAGGTGGCCGAAAGGTGTGGTATGAATTATAGCCTGGTAATGCAGGGGTGCTCTCTGGATCCTTGAACCAGGTCTCTATCACTGCGCAGATGTTGATGTTCTCCATTTTAAGGAGTGCCTTGAGTGAGTGCATTTTGAGGTTTAGACTTCTAGCATTAAGTAGCATTACCTTCAGATTTTGCTTGCTTGTACCTGTTAGGGTGGTGAATTTGCCATTTGAATCTTGCCTAAAAAAGGCACTATAGGGGTGGCAAGAGCCTTAATCAGTATCCGGAATCCCAAGGGCGACAGTTGCAGGCCATCTCTGGCAAAGCATCGTGGTTTGTCGATCATGTCATCCCAGGCAGACAGATACTGGATCCCATTAGAATAACACCAGAAGCTTATCCAATTGTTGAAGTCAATCATTTTGTTCTTGTACTGTGGTATCATTCTGATTGATGGCAGGATGCTACTCTGGGCTAGGGTCATACCTGCCTGGGGTACAAAATCGGACAGCTCCTCCATGTCTTTTTTCATGTAGTCCAGGGAGGTACGTCTCAGGTCATTCACACCAACATGGACAGTGACAGAGTCATATTTGTACTTGAGGAGTGACCTGAGTGCATGCGTTATGTGGCAGATCCTGGCACCTGACAAGTAGCTGACAGTAACTTTCTCCTTGTTTAGCCTGGTGAGTGGAACATCAGTGTGCCTGACTATATAGAGTCACCTGTGACTAGAATTTTGGGTACGTTGTTATGCCTTGTGGGCTGTGGTTGAGTGGCACACTGAGTTTGTGGTCTATGTGTCATTTGGGTTGTGTTGGGGGGGCGGTGGTTGCATGTGTTTCTGATTTGGAGGTCCCTGTTGCTTGGGTAGATTTTTTTTTGAGAGCCTCCATGAATGTAGATGTGTGTTTTGTGTTTTTATGTGTGTGTGTTTTGGTGGTATAGGTTTTGAGGGAGTATGTGATGAGTGTGGTGTGGTGCAAGTGTTTACCTTCTCCTTTTGACTGTCTAGTCCAGTCTTGGGTGAAGAGAGCTATGCTTCCAGTTTGTCTATGTAAGTGCACCTCTCACAGGTTGTAGTGTTGAGTGGTAGGAGGAGACGGTTGTCTGTGTACATGAGGCAATTGCTGCATTGCCCCAAGATGCCCAGATTCATCAGGTAGACAGGAGAAAACACCGGGAGCTGACCCTTAGACATGCCTGGATAGGTGCTTATTTATTAAGTACTAAAAACTGTTTTCCTCTAGACAAGTGAGGAAAGTTGAGTGCTGTAGTAATTTGTAGCTGAGCTCAAAGAAACAGATTTGAGTGCAGAAACTAGAAAACTGGCTAGTTCTAAGAAACAAAATTAAGCTAGAAGGCTTCCCTCCAACACAGAAAGGCTTGGGGGCTCAGAAGCTTACAAACAGTCCTGGATACAGAAAATCTGTATCTGGATTAGATGACTTGCAGGAAAGGCAGGAAACAAGCTTAGAAAATATTTTTTTGTGAAGGGGAAAGGAGGAGCAGAAGCTAACTGGGTTGGCCTTCTCAAATGTTCTCCCTGGATTAGGTAGAATGAGGTAATGACACTAGACTGGGAGGAGTGTCCCAGATCAAATTTACAGTAGGAGCGGGCAACTGCAATGCCACCAAGTATAAAAACAGGATACCAAGACGGAGGGAGGGTGGAAAACAACAATCAGAGCAAACAAACAAAATTCTAGTTAATACCTCACACACAGTGAGTAAAATAAAAGTGCTATAAATAACTCAGAAATGAGCAAAAAACAGGATACTTAATGTTATATATCACAGATTACTTAGCTCAAAGCCCTTCCTCTGATTAGCTCAGTGTGAAATGTACTTTGTCAATTTTCAGGAATCACAAATGTAGTTACAGTACTTTCTGTGCTTTTTAGCATTTGTCCTCGAGTATATTAGGTGGTGAGAGATTGGGTCCCTGCAGTAAAATATTGCCATATTCCAGAATTGTAAGTTGGCAGTCCTAATAGCTTTTACTGCATCTTTCGCATGCGTCTGCACTGTTTGTCTAGTTCTGTCCGCTTGTCCAGTGAAAGTTACAATGTGTCTGAATTCTTATTCTTGTACAAATCTTCTAAATTTCTGATTTCTACATCATGGACCACAACAGTTATGACAGCATCAGCTGTTCATTGTATTGTCCATTACCGCAGTAGTGATAACTTCTTTGGAGACCAGTGAGTGCCCTGATATTGGGTCTATATTATGTGATCGAAGAATCTCTTCTTCGATCACGTAGTAATCGACACGTATACAGCGAAGGGCCATGTCCTTGAATTGTTTCCTCAGGAAAAAATTCACATGGCTGTAAAATAAAAAAAAAAACAAATTTTAAAACACTAATTAAGTGGGTGGCTGTGCCCCCCCCCCCCAACTAAATATACCAACTCCGAGATCGCTCTATATTGAAGAAAAGGGCAATTTCCAATAATGGGCAACTGAATTTGTTTACGAGGAAAAAAAATTGAGGGCGTGGCCATTCACGGTTTACAGTGTTCACTGTATATGTGTCGGTTATTATGTGTTCGAAGAAGAGAATCTTCGATCACATAACATAGACCCCCCGATATTCAAAATTGTTCACCTTTCCCCCTCACCACCAGATAGATTCCATCAATGTCAGTAAGTAAACACCCAACTTAAAACAAATTCATTACTATTGCTACCTTATTTTAAGCTAGATGTGTATTTCCTTGTCAGCACTGCAGGTTTAGTAACTTTTTGTTTTTTTAAAACATCCTGTTTCATAGACATATGTAGTACATTTTGACAGTATCATATAGCCTTTGTCAGTAATACTTGACTATGGTTAATTTAGTTTTACACAGCACACCAAAACTCAAAAACCTACCAAATCAACCTTTTTAATACTTACCTGCAAGTAACAGTGGAGGCTCACACCCCACAATACGACTTTCATTTTATGTACCTGCAACAAGTACTCCAACTTCCACAAAACCAGACCATGAAACTGGTGGGTTATCATAACTATGTCTTGATCTGCAGAAATGAAACCAAAAAAAGCTACTGTATTTCTTTTTCCATGGTACAAAAAATTGATGCTATACTGCATTTATTTTATTAAGTTATTCTTTGCTGACTAGGTAAGTCCCACTAGGCTAGTGACTGCTCTTCAAGGGAGACCGAATAAAAAAAAAAAAAAGATGCTGTACCGCTCATGCCTTAGTAGCTCCAAGGTTGTAAGGAGAAGATTAAAAAAAATTAAAGTAGTAGAATCACTCCTGCAAAAATGTAACAATGTGTCTATGTGCAGCATGCACCAGTACACACGCGCACTCCAAAGACAAGAATTTTAGTGTGGTTTAGATCTCAAACAAGAATATGTGTATATATGGGTCTGCCTCGACCCAACAAAATCACGTTTACCGAAACGTAATTAGGCAAGCTCTATTTCACAAAAGTGCATTTTTGCTGAAATGCACTTTCGCGAAAAGGCACCTTAACAAACAGCAATGGGGGATGTTGCATAGATCACGGCACAGTGGGGATAAGGGAATGTTCCCTTTTCCCCACTGTAGTGGGATTTCGGAGTGAGAATATAAAAGTAGCTGGGGTGTGGGGGGGGGGGTGTAGCCACCCTGTATAAATATGGTTAGTGTTGTGGGGTGTTTTATATATATATATTTTTTCATTTAATTTGTTTTTTTGCAAAAGCGCATTTTGGCAAAAGTGCACTTTCGCGAAAAACAGCTCGCCTTTTTACATTTCGTTGAAACGTAATTTCAGTGGGTCAAAGTTGACCTGTATATACATGCGTGTATGTGTGTGTGTGTCTGTGTAGAAAATCAATGCAATTTTCTAATGTAATTAAATTAAAAAAAAAAAAACTATGCAGGCCAGATTAAAACATCTATATGCAAAGCTTTGTTCCTCAGTTAAGAGGGTACATGGTCCCATTCTTTGTGGGGTGACATAACTTGCTCTGTGCCTTGGAGAGGCGAAAGGTGTCAGTATAGCATGGACTTGGAATCTTTGCATTAATTTTTGGGGGATTACCCTCATTCCTGTTTACTACTTGAATGAACTTGTTTTTATTCACACATGATTTTTGCAGTTTTGATGAGCAACCGTTTCGACATATTAAGTGTATTGTCATGGGATGCCCCCTTCTCCTCTGCATATGTACCCATTTGATTCTTCATGCATTCATGCACATACTTTTTTAAGAACATTGTTCTTTATTTCCATTACACACATGGTCTTATTTTATCTGCAAGAGGGAAATCCATATTCCTACAATTCATGAAACATGTTTCAAGTAAGTGTGGCTTATTGTTAACATCAAATGTTGATGTTAGACAAATTGATTTGGATTTTCAGATCAAAGATATTCAAGAAGAGAGAGAAATTAGAGGAAAGAAAAATACTTGCAGGAAAAACAAATCATAGCTTCAAATTTTAATACAACAGATCAATGAAAAACATTATATAGACCAAAAAACTTTGGGCCATCGTGCACCAATAATAGGTAAAATAAAAGCAAAGGGTAATGAAATAAAAATGAGACATTGGTGCTTCCCACCTATCTGTTGAAAAAAAAAGGGAATTTAAGGAATGGGTAATGGAGATTATTCAGAAGCTATTAGAGAAGATAGAAATTTCTTCTGAAAATATAGCTAAGAAGTTGGATAAAATTAAGGTGAGTTTAAAAATAGGGTGGAAATGAAAGGACACTATAGTTAAGAAGTAAAAATAATTTCGAGGAACTGACAAAGTATTGCTGAACAGGGGGAATCTCTGAGAACAAGAAGAGGATCAGCTGCAGAATGCTAGGCAGAAAATAAGGGATCACCTCGATATTTTGCATGAGCTTAAAAAGAGTCCTGTTAAGCAACTGTTTTTGATAGTAACACTAGAGCACAAAAAGTTTTAGCACAACAACTCAGGCAACAGAAAGTAGAAAGGGTCGTCTCCAAACGTAGGGAGCCAATAACAAGGAAAATAATTATATCCTGTAGAGGTATTAGAAATATTTAGGAAACTCTATGAGGGTCTCTATAAAGCAGAGAAATGTGAAAATCGAGAAAAATTACAAATGGAAATGTTTATGGAAGAATTAAATATGCCAAGGTTAGAGGTAGATGAGGCTCAATTACTAACGATTAAGGTAGGAGGAGATGAGATAAAAATTGTTATGTATAACCAGTCTACAGGAAAGCCCCAGGAATAGATAGTTTTCCTGTGGAAGTATGGAAGCTAGGAGGAAAAAAACTGATAAAAATCTGGAAGGTTTTGTTTAACAGTATTTTAACAGGAGGAGAAGTACCGCCGACCTGGAAGAAAGCAGTGGTAGCTGTAATACCTAAAGAGGGTAAGGATCCATCAGATCCCGCTTCATGCAGGCCAATCTCAGAACGAAACCATGATTATTAAGTGTTCTTATCCATAATCGCTAAAAGAATGGCAGAAGTAATGCCAAAACTGATAAATGTGTATCAGTGTGGTTTTGTGGAGGGGAGGCAAATATTTGACAACATTAACAGAACATTGATGATCCAGAGGGAAGCAGAATGTAAGAAAATACCACTGTTGTTTGTGGGTCTTGATGCAGAGAAAGCATTTGACAGAGTAAGCTGGGACTTTATGAGCAGGGCAATGGAAGCATTTGCATTTCCTGAAAAAAATATAAGATTGATTAGCAGGAGGTTTGAGAGATCAGAGGTGATCATTTCTGCTTGAACAGAGGAACTCGGCAGGGATGTCCTCTTTCCCCTTTATTATTTGCATTATATTGAGAACCATTGGCAAAGAAAGTAAGAGACTCAGAAATTCATGGATATAATTGGTGTTGTAGTCAAGAAAAGCTGGCTTTATTTGCAGAAGATGATGTTTTATACCTGACAAAACCGGAAGAACACATTACAGTGTTGTGCAACATTTTCCTCAAACATTTTTTTTTTTATTTTTCAAATACATTTGAATGAATTACATAGCATTTATACATAACATCTTAAATAACTATGTGCACTATTTACATTAGCCTGACACTGTAACAGATCTTAATGTATACAGTTAGTTTATAAGTATGTCCAATCCATTATCAGAGTGTCTGATCAATTATTGTGTAGTGTCACTCAGCGATAAGACTTTTCTCCAAGGGTTTTTGATAAATGGCTTTGAATATATTCTTAGTTCTTTAATTTTAATTTCCAATAATGCTGTGGTCTTCAATAGGCTGTAGAAGTCTTCCAAAGTTGGTATTGTGTTTGTATTCCTTCTTCTTGTTATACACTTCCTTGAAATTGCAAGTATAGTCCATACGAGATACGTTTGACATGTGGACCTTCGTTCACATTTAATAATGCAAGAGCTTTAGTTAAATAAAATGATTCATTAAATAAACCTTGTAGAAAGTTATTAATACCATTCCAAAATGGCTTAATTTTAACACAATCAAAGAAAATGTGGTTCCAATCTGCATTGTGTACTTGCTCACATCTCCAACATATTCCTTTTATGGAAGAACTAATTTTACTGATTCTGTCTGGGGTTAAGAATGCTCTGTGCAAGCATTTCCAATTAAAAACTTTCCAGTATTGTGTAAAGGATGTATATTTTATCAATAATAAGATATTTGTTTTAATATCTTCAGTTAACTGTATTGAGTGTCCCTTGGTTACATATTTCCAATGTGAGGTTAGTGTTGTTTTACAGTTTATCAATATTCTGTAAAATGTTGTGGTAATGTATCTGTCAATACTGTTTCCCATGTCAAAGCCATTATATATGATTTCATGTATGTATTTCATAAATTTAGGTATTTCTTTAAATGAAGAATTGTTAATTATTCTACTTAAATCTTGCGAATATGACAGAATACTCTGTAAAGTTAGCTAGTCCTGTTGTTGAATTTTGTATGTTGTTTTTATTACTTGCGTATCTAAAACTTTTAGTTCTTTAATGCATTGGAGCCAACAAATAATTTCTGTTCCTAGGAATTAATAATTTCTCTATATATTTTATGTGGAAAGTTCTTTGTGACTATAAATGGTGTGAAAAGTTCAAACCAGATTTTTAAATCTATATTTGCATTAATTGTTGTGGAACATTTTGAGAATGTTTCAGATCATTTTGGGATACAAAATTAATGAAGCTAAAACAAAGGCAGTAGCGGTAAATTATGTACCCACACATGAACTGGTTCAGGAATACCCATATTTATGGGGACATGATAAAAAGAAGTATTTTTGAGTATGGATTAATTCTAGTGTAGCAGCTAAAGATATGTGGGAAGAGACTAAACAAAAGGGAATAAATACAAAAACTAAGAAAATGACAGCTTTGCTATGTTGGATATCAATAGCTACAAGCAGTTAAAATGTTTAGTTCATTTAGTCTTATACACAGGTCAGGCATAATTTTGTCAACCAGAGGAGAAGTTTTGGGTAACAATTAATAAAGAGCTGAAAGACTTTATCTGGGATGGGAAGTTGGCAAGAGTCAAGTGGGAGAAGCTGATTCTTCCAGTAGAACAGGGTTGATTGTGATTACCCAATTTGAAGGAGTATTTCAGAGCTACACAGTTAAGACTGCCATATATAGCACAAGCAGAAAGCTATAATTCCAAGTGGAAAAAGATGATGAAATGGGGGGAAGCTCAAGAAACAAGGAGATACTGGGATTTTGGATGCATGCCTTTAAGGAGAATATGAATGATAATACAGAATATTATAGCCATAAAGTAGCAGAAAGTATTCCAAGAACTAAACCAACACGGGAATGGAGAAAGGAGATTATGCCGATAGGGATGAATGGCATTAGGGCTACAGACAGGAGGCAAGATGGGGCTGGAACTTATTGGAGAAAAATGGCAAAGGAACCAAGGTATTGAGAGCAAATAACTAGAGAGGGAAGGTGATAGAATGGGAAGACACCAAGAATTTATGTGGGACTGCAGATTAGAGATTTCCTTCCCTATCAGTGAGTGAGATCAGTGTATAGGCAAAGAGAAAGAAATATGGGGGTTCTAAATGAAAGACCAGCACTGGTAGAGATTTTAGTAGAATCTTGAACAGAAGTTGCCATTAAAAAAGGAATAATTAGTAGAGCATATAAAATATTGCATGATAATTATAAAAATCAGTCAGAGGAGGTTAGAAGGGATTGTGAAAAGAGATTAGCTAAGCAATTCACAAAGAAACAATAGGGGATATATGTAGGTCTCCCAAATATGCAACAAAATTTAGAAGATTTAGGGGTTTTCCCAGGAAATGTTTACATAGATATTTTTATACCCCAAGTAGACTCCAGAGAATTTGTCCTCAGGCAGACAGCAACTGTTGGAGCTGTGAAGGGGAAGAAAGAAGTAATTGGGAACACATTTTCTGGGAATGCGGTGAGTAGGTATTCCCTGCGGGAATCACTGTCAGAGATGCTGAATGAGCAGTTTGGTCTGATAAGGGAGATGATTTTTTAAGCTATGGTACATAGTTGGAATTGCCTAGACATGGTAAGGGCTTGCTGTATCTAAAATGCTGCCTGCCAAAAAAAAGCAATTACTAGAAAATGGAAATAAAAATCTAGCCAGCTATATTGGAAGTAGTGACTATAGTAACAGAGATTAAAGAACTGGAATTGAGATCTTTCGAAAAGGGTAGGAGCAAACTGTATCGGCAAAATAGGAATTATGGGAACAATACAGACAAGGGAGGAATGAGGTTTAAAAGGCGGCAGGACTTAAATGAGCTATGTAATGTTTGAGTGAGAAAGATTGGGTAGATTATAAGAGATGTACAATGTTGCAACTGGGAGTGTCAGTATGGTTTGTGAAGTAAAATGCTTGCAACTAGGATTGTGTTGGTGAGGTTTGTTTTCATTTATATACATGTATGATTGTAGTAAGTGATGTTTAATAAAGATGTGTCTTGTTTAAAAAAAAAAAGCAGAAATTGAATAATTTATGTAATATTGCTTAGGTTTTTATGATGTATAGCAATGCATGTGAAGTATATTTGTGATGTTAATATAGTTTGATTACTTTTATATGAATGTAAAATTGCCTGTGTCACAAGTGATAATTCAATAAAGGTGTTTGAAAAGAGAAAAAAAAAGGAAACTTTGAGCTGTTTGGAAACAAGTAACAGAGGAATATTCCTAATCATAAGATATGTACTAAATTTCTCAGGAAATCTACTGCCTTGTATTCAGTTTTTGTATAGTTCTAGACACCACCTTTATCATACTCTTTGTTTATTGGGGTGAATTACTTAAACAGGCATGACCTGCCTTCGACAAAACCAAACTGTGTCAGATATAGGGTTTGGAGATCACCTTAATCCTTATTTATAAGGTCCATAATGATTTGTTCCATGTGTTTACAGATAAGGCTGGTTAAACTTGCGGGTCTGTTGCTCTACCCCCTTTATGACGGTTGCTGTTTTCCATTCAGCAGAGACAAAATCAGTACTCAGGCTGTGGTTGAAGGGAGTACCTAGTAAAATTTCTAACTCATGTCTTAGACCATTTGAAACACAATCTGAGATGCCAGCCACTCCCATAGAGGCTGTGTTTTTGGCCATGGAGAGAGCATTGATGACTTGCTCTGTGGAGATGCAGAATGGAGGAGATGTAGAAGGAATGCTTTGTGGAATATTTGGTGGGGGCAAGGGGGTGAAATTTCTGCCAAACCTGTTAGCTATTTGCACAGGATCAGTGTGTGTGATGCCATCTACAGCTAGTTCAGCACACGTCTGGGTCCTACATTTTAGGTTATGGATATAGCTGAAGAATACCTTATGGTTATCCTTAGCTATGGTTGCTAAATTGTTTTCGAAGTTGCCCTTATAAGAGTTTACAAGTTGTCTTATTTGTTTGTACAAGCAGTGGAGGGTGTTTCAGAGCTAGGACCTGTCTTTTTTTATTCTTAGGCAGCAACTTTTTCCTCTTGTTGTATAACTTATTAATGTTAGATGTCCACCAGGGCGGCTTGCTTGATGATCTTGTTTTGATCCTATCGGGTACAGCTGTGTTATTAGATGTGTGCAAGTGTTTGTAAAGGGCATTTGTGTATGCCTTAGCCTGATTTCACTTAAGACGGTTCAGGTGTCATAACTCCTTCAAATGTGACTGATTTGTGATCAGATTTAACCACTGAGGGTCCATTACTTGTGGTGGTGCAATGGTCACCATGTTGGTGAGGACCAGGTCAGGAATATTTGACCTGCTTGTGAGGTTGCATACTGTTTAACACTAATGCCCTGGAACAAAGACCAGGAACCTTTGCGCGAGAATGTTAGTACTCCTACAAGTTTCCCAGTCAGTGGAGAGAGAGTTAAAATCACCCATGACTAGAATGTTTGGTTATAATTTGATTGACTCAAGTAGGTCCAAAGAAACAGCATGAGTATCTTACTTCATTGAAGGGGGCCTATAGCTAATGATGACTTGAAAGGGGATCTTAACCACAGATGAACTTGGAGTAACTCCATGGAGTGTTCTTGTCTAACCAGTCTAGAGGTGTATTTATCTTTGATGAAGACCAATACTCATCCTTTTTTGGTTCTCACATGTTCATTTTGTGGTCTGTAAGTGTGGAAGGCATTGTAGCTGTAAGGCAGGGGTACTTTCTGCAGCCCTGAACCAAGTATCTGTGACTGCATAGACGTCAACATCGTCTAGGAAGAGGAGTGCTTCCAGAGAGTGTAGTTTCTGATTTAAACTTGTAGCGTTTAGCAACATAACCTTTTATTTATTTGTGAGGGATATTTTCACATCGGAAATTTTGTTCTTGAGACCTTGCCTAAAAAAGGCACTATGGGGGGAGGCAAGTGCCTAAGCCAGTAACCAGAAGCCTAGAGGTAACAGGTGAAGACCAACTCTGGTAAAGCAGCATGGTCTATCAACCATGTCATCCCAGGCTGACAGGAACTGGATCCCCTTAGAATGATACCAGAAACTAAGCCAGTTGTTGAAGTCAGTAATTTTTTGTTTATGTTGTGAAGTCATCCAAGGTGGGGGTAGAATGCTGATCAAGGCTGAGGACATACCTGCCTGGGAGACGCGTGCATAGAGCTCAATCATGTCTCTCTTCATGTAGTCCAGTAAGGTAAGTCTCAAGTCATTCACACCAACATGAACTATGTTGGAGTCATAATGGTACTTGTTGAGAGACTTGGGTGTATGTGTGATCTGACGGATCCTGGCATCCGATAGCTTGACTGTAACATTCTGTTTGTCCAGCTTGGTGAGTGGGACATCTTTGTGTCTCACAGTGGAGTCACTTATGACTAAAAAATTTGGTTTAAATGTGCTTTGCCTTAGGGGCTTATTTGGTGAGACACTGGTGCTTGTGTTTTTGTGTGTATTTAGTGCTGTAGGTGCTATATTAGGTGTTGCATGTTTGCATTTTGAAGGTCTCTGGTGTTTAGGTAGGTTTCTGGTGAGTACCTCTATGTATGATGGCTTATGTGTTGAGTGCATGGTTTGGATAGGAGGTGTAGTATGTGTGAGCTGGCAACCTGTTTAATGTTGCTGTTCTGTGCGCAAGAGAGCAAGGATTCCAGATTCTTAGTGTAAATGCATTTCTCACTAATTGTACTTGGGTGATTTAGGAGTAGAAGGTTGTCAGTGTACAGCAGTTGCTACACTGCCTCATACCCATGTCAATCAGGCTGATAGGAGAAAAGAAGGGAAACTGACCATCCATAATGCTAGGTTAAATCCTGTTTTCACAGTGGGGAGAGAAAATGAAGGGGTGTGATATAACTGGGTGCTATAAACAGGGTCTTTACTAATGGGGTGCACTATAAAGGGTCTAAAGCTGATATAAGTATACTTTTTTGCACTTCATCTGTTTCAGTAATAGTTAACAAAACTGTACTGCATTTATTTATGTGCTTGATTGAATGTTGCTGGTGTCTGTCTGCATTTTGTTTTTCTCCATCCTCCCGGCCAAGCGCTGCTGTTTTGTTAAACTTGGTGGCGAATTGCCCGCCCCTTCTGTAAATTTGATTTTGGACACTCCTTCCCATCTCATCTCATGTGATCACTGTACCGAGTACAGTGAGATCATTTGGGAAGGACTACCCCCTTGCTCTTTGATTTTGGACACTTCTTTTTGTTGTATCTCATCAGCTCTGTCTGCTGTGCACAGAGAGAGCATTTGGGAAGGCCAACCCTCTTAGATGTTCATCGTGTTTCACTGTTGCAGTCATTACACTTGGGTTATCCTGCTGGCAGGCTACCCGCAGTCGGCCTGAATTCCAAAGTCTTGGTCCGGCGTTGGTTGCTGTCGCCTCTTCCCTGACGTCAGTGCGCCAGGGGTATAAAAGATGCAGCCAACACCATTTTCTTCAGTCGTTCTTGCCGTGCGGTGCCCGAAGCAAAAGCAGTTTGCAAGTGCCGGTCGGCCGACTCCTGAGATTTTAGTGTTCGAATTTCAGATCCGAAGTCTTAATTTAAAGCTAAGTACCTTGTTGGGGAAACTTTTTTCTTGCTCCAGACCGATGTCAGAAAAAGTTAATAATTGTATTTCTTGTGGGAAGCAAATACCTCATAAGGACTTCCATTCTTATTGTATTCCTTGCCTAGGCCCTGATCACGACGTTGCTAATTGCAGGTTTTGTGCTAGATTTAACCAACGCACTATTAAGCGTCAGCGCGATTTTGCTTTTCATTACTTTGGCCAAAGATTTAATTACACAATGTCGTCGGATAGCCATCCGACTACCGCAATTCACAAGAAACGCAAGGAAAAGGACAGGCATCCGAGGTCCAAAACTGACGACGAGGCTTCTTCTAAGCCAGTCGCCGGTTCTCAGTGAGACGCTTTCACAGCCCCTGACGCCCGCTACCTCAGAGCCGCAGGCCGCTTCCGACTCCCACGTGGAGCCGACTAGGCCACAGGAAACTCAAGGTATTGGACACTCGGAAAATATTCCCTCAGATGGGTCCGGAGCCGCTGAGCAGGCATCGGCTTCTGAGGGTGTTTTCAGGCCTACACAGTTAAAACCACTAGAGCAAGCGACTTAAACCTTAGCACAGATATAAATAGGACATGCTGGAGGGATAGATTTATCACTCAGAGACTCCCTATGCTGTGGAATAAAATCCCGGTCAATGTGAGGCAGAGCACCTCGCTGGCTCTGTTCAAGAGAAATCTTGACCTGTGGATGGGAGATCGTAGGTTTACCCCGGGAATCATCTCTGTGTCACTGCTGGACAGAGGCACAACAAACTAATGGGTACAGTATTTTTTCATATAAGGGGTGGCGTAAGCCACAAAACTTTGGGCTAGGCTTATAAATGCCTCAGGGCAGATAGCCTAGTATAAACCTATGAACCTATATGTAAACCGACTTCAGCTTCAAAGGCAAAGATTAAAGCACCACTAAAGACAAAGAAACAAGTGCAGCAATCCCATGGACAGGCCTCCATGCCAAAAAAACAGATGCTCAAAAGGGCCGAGGACCTTGTTACTCTGATCAGGGGTTCCCATCCCCCTCCTGATAAAAGGCCTAGGCAAGAGACAGAATATGAATCTTCAGATCAGGTTTCCATTTCCTCTGACTCCTCTTCTGAACAGGAATACTCTCTTCCTCCCTATGAGGATTCTGATGCTGAAGAATCTATTCCTTCAACCTCTCCTCCTGAGGATTATTCTTTTGGGGAAACTCTGCATACCATGAGGGAGCACTTTCACTGGGAGAGCCAAGATTACTCGGAATCTAAGAAAAGACTCAGAGACTTTCTTTTACTACCTCAGCACAGGCCTCTTGCTATTCCCCCTGTTTTAGACATTGTAGATGATGTATTTTCAGATACTACAAGGTTTCAGATTCACATAAATTTCTTTATAAAAATCCTGCTGCTGACCCAGAAACTATATCTCATGGTCCCAAAGAGGTCAAGGCTTCCACTGCAAAAAACCCTATCCCCTCTGATAGGGATTCAAGGGCTCTGGGCAGATGGGGGAAAAAGGTTTACACTTCAGCTACCTTGGCTGTAAGGGCTTTAAATTGTCAGTTTCATATGCTTAAATTTCAGCAATACTTAATGTCACTGCTAAAACAAAAAATGTTGACAAATTCTGAATGTGCAGAAAACAAGGAAATGCAGGATTTATTGCATGCAGCTGAATAAGTGGGAAAGCATACTTTGCAATGTGGTTTTGATTCTCTGGAGGCCTCTTGCAGGGCCGCTGTTACGGGTTCTGTCATTAGGAGGCATGCTTGGTTAAAGGAACAGAATCTGCCTGATCATGTTAAAGCAAAACTATTGGATGCTCCATTAAAGCATGATACTTTGTTTGGTGTTAAAGCAGAAGAGGTGTTGAAGAAAATGGAGGCCAAAGTGAAATCTATGCAGACAGTTAAGGATTTCTTACAGGTACAGCCACCCAGATTTAGCAGGAACTGGCCTACAAAGAATTGGTCCTTTCCAGTGTCAGTTAGGCCACAAAGAGGCAGATCCCAGCCCCAAGGCTCATACAGGCCTAAGCAATGGGGTGCTTCTACCTCCAAAAGCGGAGAAGACAAATCACAGCCATACAGGAAACAGTCCCAATGACTTTCCTCTGACAGCACCAAGCACTTATCTTTTGACAGCCCCCTTAGGGAGAAAACTAGCACTTTTTTCACAAAATTGGCACATGATCACCCAGGACAAATGGGTCTTGAATATAGTGTCTCAGGGCTACAGGTTCCACTTTCACACCCTGCCAAGGGCAAAAGGTATGCCAGACCTGCCACAAAATCAATGGGCAGAGGCACAAAAACAAGTTTCATCCCTAATGGACATGAGGGCCATTCAGCGAGTACCACAGCAAGAGCAGGGACAAGGAATTTACTCAAGACTTTTCTTGGTACCCAGAAAGGACAAAGCTTGGAGACCAATACTGGATCTGTCTATTCTAAACACATTTCTGGAAGTTCCAAAATTCAAAATGTTGACTCTGCAGCAGCTTCTGCCCATGCTGGGCAAGAAGGCTTGGCTTGTAACTTTGGACCTAAAAGAGGCATACCTGCATGTCCCAATCAGTCAATCTTGCAGAAGATAACTCAGATTCATAGCTGGCTCAATGCACTACCAATTCTCTGCACTGCCCTTTGGCTTATCTACTGCACCCAGGGTCTTCAAAAAATGCCTGGCACCAGTAATTGCTTTTTGCAGACAAAGATGAATTCAAATATATCCTTACTTGGATGACTGGCTTATTCAAGCAGAGAACCAGGACATTCTACTAAAGCATCTTGCGTTTGTAAAAAGATTACTATTTTGCCTAGGGTACACAGTAACCGAAAAGAAATCAAAACTAGTACCCTCTCAAGAGATAATATTCCTGGGTGCAAGCTTAAATACAACTGGCCCAGATGGCTTATCTCACACCAGACAAACAAAGGCAACTGACTTCTTACTTCAAAATGTTGGCAGCAAAGACCCAGTTATCTGCAAGAAAAATTCTGCAGGCTTTGGGCTTCATGGCATCCTGCATTCTGCTAATTCCATATCCAAGACTGCATATGAGGAAACTACAATGCTATCTAAAAAGTGTTTGGACTCAACATTGCCACAGCCTGGAAACATTAAGTACTCTCATTCCCTGCCTGCAACAGGAGTTTCGATAGTGGGCACAGGCCTGTCACAACAACAAGGGACAGCCTTTCACTTTACCCACAGCCAGGCATGCACTAATAACAGATGCATCAGATTATGCCTGGGGGGCCCACATGGCAGGAAAATGTATTCAGGGAACATGGCCCGCAAGCCAAATGCATCTTCATATCAATCAAAAAGAGATGCTAGCTGTTCAGAATGCCCTGACAGCCTTCAAGGATCTACTTCATCCAGGACAGCTACTGATAAAGACAGACAACACTACAGTCATGTGGTAAATAAACAAGCAGGGAGGCAAACATTCCTACCCCCTCTGCAGACAAGCCATGACTTTATGGAACACAGCATTGACTTATCAAGTACACCTGCAAGCACAATTCCTGCCAGGAAAGACAAATACTCTGGCAGATGAACTAAGCAGGGACCTCATGGATCCTCACGAGTGGAAACTGGATCCACAAATCTTCAGTATGATAACAAGGAAATGGGAATGCCCAGACATAGATCTATTTGCCTCCTCTCACAACTGCCAACTGCAGAGATTCTGCACAAGGACTTATCACAAGCAAGCATGGAAAGTGGATGCTCTATCATTCAGCTGGAAAACCCTTACAGTATATGCCTTTCCTCCACTGCCTCTCCTCCCCAAGGTACTCCTAAAGGTCAGACAAGAGAAGCCAAAAAATTATATTGATTGCCCCAGACTGGCCCTGCCAGCACTGGTACCCAATCCTAAAGAGCTCGTCTCAAAGCCCAGCCTGGACACTACCTCAAATTCCTCACTTACTGACCCAACAAAACAATCAGATCCTGCACAGCCAGCTCAGAACCCTAAATCTGGCAGCATGGTGAATAATGTAACCATTCAGAACACACCTCTCTCTAAAGCAGTTATGGATGTTATTTTGGAGGCCAGGAGGCCCAGCACCAGAAGATCCTATGCAGAAAAATGGAAGAGATTCTGTGCTTGAAACCAGGCACAAGGAATTGACACGCTTGTACCAAATATCCCTCAGATGTTACAATACTTAACTGAGATGCTGGACAAAGGCCTGTCCTTTTCATCAGTTAAGATCCATGCCTCTGCCATTTTCCTCATTACAATACGGACCCACCTGTTTTTTCACATCCACTGCTAAGGCAGTACCTCAGAGGGGCCAAAAACATTAGACCTCCAAGGAGAGCGCCAATACCTGCATGAGACCTCAATTATGTCTTGGAAAAACTCACACTGCCTCCTTTTGAGCCAGCCAATACAGCTGAGATAAAATTCTTATCATGGAAAACAGTTCTACTCCTAGCAATAACCAAACCTCGGCAAGAAGAATCTCAGCATTACAGGCACTAATGGCTGTGGAACCTGTCATAATTTTCCGTCCAGACAGGGTTTCTCTGAGGACAAACCCAACATTTATGCCTGAGGTAGTGTCCAGTGTGGCCCTTAACCAAACCATTCATTTGCCTACCTTTTATCCAAACCCACAGAATAAGGGTGAGAGACTTCTGCATTCTTTGGACATACACAGACAGCTATGCTTCTACTTGGACAGAACTAAAGCTTTCAGAAAGACTGAGCAACTCTTAGTGGCATATGCTGCAGGATCACAAGGAAAGGCTATCTCAAAGCAGACTGTTTCAAAATGGATAGGCCACTGCATTTGTTTCTGTTATTCACAACATGGCAAATCAGTGCCTTAGGCCATTAGGCCACATTCAGCCAGAGCAGCAGCCACTTCAGCAGCCTTCCTCAGAGGAGTACCAACCAAAGACATTTTAGAGGCTGCAACTTGGACTTCAGTGCACACTTTTACAAAGCACTACCACTTACCTCATTACTCTAAATCCAGAGCAGGCTTTGCCACTGCAGTTCTGCAGGGCCTCATAGCCACTCCTAATTCTATTTAGACCCAGCCACCCAACCTCAGCTTTGGGATTCAACCCAAGTGTAATGACTGCAACAGTGAAACACGATGAACATAGTACAGTTGTGTACCTACCATAAATGTAGATGTTCGAGTGTATTCACTGTTGCAGTCCAGGTTACTCACCCACCATCCCCCTTTCTTTGCTGGAACTTATCTGTACTTCTCTATTCTATACAACCTATGTGGTGTATTTGCTTGTAGATGAAGGTAATGTTTTATTTTAGTGCATGCTTTTTTATTGGCATAATTTTTAGCCTACCCTTTTGAGGGCACCTGAAATCTGTGGTAAGAATAACTGAAGAAAATGGCGTCAGCTGCATCTTTTATACCCCTGGCGCATTGACGTCAGGGAAGAGGCGACAGCAACCGACACCGGACCAAGACTTTGGAATTCAGGCTGACTGCGGGTAGCCTGCCAGCAGGATAATCCAAGTATAATGACTGCAACAGTGAATACACTCGAACATCTACGTTTATGGTAGGTACACAACTGTACTTTTCTTAATGTTGAATTATCTTCTGTTTCCACCTTCTCCACAAAAAAAAAATACACTTTATTCAACTGCGTTTACTGTACTTGTGTTCTTCCTACTTCATTACCTTATTTTGCTTTGCTGCTTGCTCTTGAGTGTTCAAGTGCATTTATTTTGTTGCATTTGTTACTACTTGTTAGTAGCCTGATTAAATGTATCTGTTGTTCTAAGCCTCTTAGTTTTGGTTTTAGCACTTGGGCTTCAGGCTAGTTATTTTACATTTAAGAAGGCTTTTGTGGTCTACACTGTTGTGGAAAAACCCTTATCGAAACCCTCTCTCCACAAGTTCATCCAAGTTTCAGAACACTATGTCTGGATAATTCCCATCAGTTTCCCCTGCCAGAGTGGTCGACACGGGCATTCTGAGACAGAATAGCAACTGGCTCATGTTCACTGACAACCCTCTTCTAGCGCACAATAATTCTACTTGCGAGAAATGCATCTGTATCAGTAACATGGAATCCATGCTGTCTCACGCCACAGTCAGTACTCCTGACAAAGAGGAGATTTCCAGCACAAATACCACACCACCCACATCACATAGCCAAGCACAGCACACACCTACCTATGCAGAGGTCCTCTATAAAAACTTACCTGAACAACAGAGACCTCCAAAACGCACGCACTCAAACATTCCACACATAACACATCACAGATACAGACAACACACCAGTGTCTCACAAACACAGCCCATAAGGCATAACAGTAAACCAAACGTACTAGTCATTATCAACTCAATTGTGAGCCGCACCGATGTCCCCCTCACCATGCTTAACAAGGAGAAAATCACGGTCAGTTGTCTGTCAGGTGCCAGAATCTGCCACATCACACTCGCACTTAAGTCTCTCCACAGCGGGTATACGTATGACTCTATCATTGTCCATGTTGGTGTGAGTCACTTGAGACATACTTCCCTAGACTATATGAAGAGAGACATGATTGAGCTCTCAGGGTGTGTGTCCCAGGCAGGTACGACCCTAGCCCTAAGCAGCATCCTACATTCACCAAAAATGATACTGCAATGCCAACAAAAAATAATTGACTTCAACAATTGGCTTGGCTTCTGGTGTCATTCCAAGGGGATCTAGTGTCTCTCTGCCTGGGATGACATGGCTGACAGGCCTTGATGCTTTGCCAGAAATGGCCTCCACCTGTCACCACTGGGAGTCTGGGTTCTGGCCAAGGCTCTTGCCTTTTCCATTGTGTTTGTTTTAGGCAGTGTCCCAAAGACAAACCTTCCAACATAAAAAAAATCTGTCAGAAAGCAAGTTGAAGGTCATGCTGCTTGCTAGGAGCCTTAACCTGAAAATGCACTCACTGGAGGCTCTCCTCGAATTGGAAGATGCTGACATCTGTGCAGTCACGGAAACTTGGTTCAAGGCTGCAGAGAGCACCCCTGCCTTACCAGGCCATACCTCACTCCACACATTCCAACCCCAAAATGAGGTCGGGAAGACTAAGGGTGGTGGGGTCTATCTTCTTTAAAGATGACCACACCTCCAGACTGGTTTCTTGCATGACACACTAGAACTACTCCAGGTGCAACTGACAGCAAGACACCCATCCAAGTTATAGCCAACTATATACCCCCCTTCCATGACTCAGGACACCCATTCCTCCTACCTAGACCTACTTGACTCCATCAAAATACCCCCTAACACACTGATCCTTGGTGACTTTAACTACCCCACCATAAACTGGGAGAACTATTCCTGCACTAATGCTCTCACCCAACGATTCCTTGACTTCATCAGTTCTAATGCACTAGACCAGCACATCTCATCTCCCACAAGGGGAGATAACATTCTGGACTTGGTTCTTACCAACATGGGCGACCGCTGCACCACCCCCATAGTAAGTTCTTCCCTGGTGAGATCAGACCATCGGTCTCTCTCATTCGAAGTTTCTAGTCCTCCCAACCCCCCACTCCCCAGCCATAACCAGGCTAAAAAATTTCTCAAAACTGACTACAGCCATCTAAGGGAGGGTATCAGTAGCTTCACACCACCTCCCCCCTCAGAGGATGCAGACAACTGTACTAAACAGTACGCCAATGCAGTATACAAGCACCTGTACAACTGCATGGACTCAGCCATACCCAATACAACTAAAACCTGCTCCTCAAGGAAACACAAACCTATCTGATGATCTTCCTGTATTAACAGGCTTTACAACAAAAGGAAGAAACTGTTGTCCAAGGGCAAAAAGGCACAAATTCCCACTTGGAAAAACTCCCTCCTTAGCTTCAATAAGTAAATTAGATCATTAGTGAAAATCTCCAAAGCCAATTATGAATCAAAACTAGCCTCTGAAACAAAGGAAACCACAAAGCCTTCTTACGTTATGTCAGGAACTACCATGGCAAAGCCCAGGTTCATTCCAAATTAGTTCTTAAAGATACCACTTACACTGATCCTGTTGACTTGGACAGCCTGCTAGTAGATAGGTTAAGTACAGACTTCACCCCCTGTCCCCCCCAGAGGCCCATTCAACATCCCCAATACTTGTCCCACACCTCACATCTCTGTAGATCAAGTGTTAAAGGCCCTATTCAAAGCAAAGGCCACAGCTTCCATGGGACCTGATAGTATCCCAGGCTGTATTCTGCATCATCTCCAACAAGAACTGGCTTTGCCATTGAGCACCCTATTCAACCACAGCCTAAGTACAGGCTTCATTCCAGCAGAGTGGGGAACTGCCATTGTCATCCCCTTACACAAAGGTGGTGCCACTACTGACCCTGGAAACTATCGCCCCGTTAGCTTGACAAGTCTGAGCTGTAAAGCCACAGAGTGTTTTATTATGGATCTCATAAACAAGTACATAGGCAATCTCCAAGCACTTGACCCCACCCAGTTTAGATTCGTCAAGGGCAGATCTTGCCTGTTGAACCCGATTAACTTTTTTGAGACTGTCACCAAGGTTCTGGGTGAGTCGGTGCATGCAGCTTACCTTGACTTGGCCAAAGCCTTTGACACAATCCCCCACTTGGGCATCATCGACACGCTAACACAACTTGGCGTAAGCCCCTGTCTCATCAGGTGGGTGGCCATCTGGCTCACTGATAGGACCTACAAGGTCAAAATAGGTGCCTCCACATCCAACAGCAGACCTGTCACTAGTGGTGTGCCCCAGAGATCTGTCTTGGGACCCCACCTGTTTGGCATCTACTTCTTAGATGTCCAGGCAAAGACAAAAGGTCTGTGGCTGATCAAGTTTGTGGATGACAGTAAGTTGGGTGTTGTCATTGACTCCCCAGATGATGTTAACATAGAAGATGGTCTCGCAGCAATAAATTACTGGTGCCAAAGTCATGACCTTAAATTATTTGCAAAAAAATGTACTATCATACCATTTGGCAAAAACACAGCCCTTACTAATTACCATATCAACAGCAACCCCCTACGTATACAACCTGTGGTGGGAGACCTTAGTACACAGGTTGACAACAATCTCTCATTTGACCATTATGTAGCAGCAGTGGTCAGAAAAGCCTTTTACTTGGTTCATCTCATAAGTAAAGGGATTGTGTCCAGAAAAGAGGTTATTACCTCTCTGTACTCCTCCCTCATTAGGCCAATAATTGAGTACAATGCCCCATTTGGTATGTACCTCTCCAAACCCCTGCACCAGCTGGAAAGACTACAGAAATACCTCACAAAGATAGTCTATGGCCTCCAACACATGTCCTGTATGGACAGGCTCAAATCACTGTCACTGTACTCAGTATTGTACAGATTGTTCAGAGGTGATCTGTCTCACCTACAAGGCTGTCTCGGACCCTGCCCTACTAGAGATGCTCCATATCCGTAAGTCTAGCTACTCGTGTATTACCCATTTGAAAGGCCTAAATCTAATATACAACATTAACAAAACCTGCTGGAGAGACAGCTTTCTCTCCTAGATGCTGCCCCATCACTGGAATAGACTTCCTGTACACATCAGAGTGCATCTCTGACCCTCTTCAAATGCAACCTTGAGTGGATGGGAAACCACATATTTGTCCCAGGAGTTCCAAATGTGTCCCTCATTGACGGGTGACAGGTGCTGACTGAGGTTTCTTTTTTGGGGATAAACTCTTGGCTAGGCTTGTAATGGCCCCACGGCTATTAGCCTAGTAATCTCCTATGATTCTATAGTGGGGGGGTCTCTAAATGAAATGAGACTATTGTACATGTGGTGGTTTTGGAACAGTTTATAAGGCAAAAGTGCAGCTTAGGTGCTCTCTGAGCACCTAAGCGCAATTTAGGTACTTCTTGGCCAGATCACGGGCAGCTACTATGGGAAAATGTATCTACTGAACTTTTTGTCTGTAACCATCAGTGGTTACCCCCACTGCTTGGTAGTGTGCAATGTGCCCTGAGGTGCGTTATTCATAAACAGATGAATACAGCAGAGCAGTGGTTGGTCGCCTAACTCTGTGGAGCTTTCTTAAAACAAGCGCATACCAGAGCAAACTCATCACAGTGAGCAAGCTGAATTAAACAATTTAACCAATAAAAAGGTCAAAACTGAGCCCTGTGCCAGCAGCCCTCAATCAGATGAGTCCTAACTGCACTATTCTGCCACAAGGGTGCAGGGAGCCCTCTCCAACAAAAGATGGCATGGTTTAGTGCTTAATTTAACCAACAGAGCCAGATTCAGCAAGTCTGAATGTAGTCAGATGAAAAGTGCAACAAATCAGGAAGAACAGTTTTAAAAAAAATTAGCAGTTTCACAAAAAATACAGTTTAAAAGTGCAAAATGTGGTATAAAATTGTACTTATGGTTAGCAGAATGCAACAGATTCCTTGGATTGCACAGATGAATACAGAAGTTCTATTAAGGAAAAGCAAGCAAGACTGAAGAATTGTGCATTTGGAGTGAAGGGCTTGCAAAAGATGAGAGATGGAAGGTGAGGTGGTAGGAGAGGAAGAAAGGAAATGGCATTGTTGGGTAATATGAAGTGAGACCCTAAGGAGATAGTTAGGTGATATGAAGTGAGACATTGTAAGGAGATTGTTAGGTGATATGAAGTGAGACACTGTAAGGAGATTGTTGTGATATGTAGTGAGACACTGTAAGGAGATTGTTGTGATATGTAGTGAGACACTGTAAGGAGATTGATAATATGTAATGAGACACTGTGAGATTGTTGTGATATGAAGAGAGACATTGTAAGGAGACTGTTGGGTGATATGTAGTGAGACACTAAGGAGATTGTTGGGTGATATGAAGTTGAGACATTGAAAAGTGATTGTTAGGTGATATGTAGTGAGACACTGTAAGGATATTGTTGTGATATGAAGTGAGATATTGTAAGGAGATTGTTGGGTGATATGAAGTGGGACACTGAGGAGATTGTTAGGTGGTATGTAGTGAGACACTATAAGGAGATTGTTAGGTGATATGTAGTGAGACACTGTAAGGAGATTGTTGTGATATGAAGTGAGACAATGTAAGGAGACTGTTGGGTGATATGAAGTGAGACACTGTAAGGAGATTGTTGTGATATGAAGTGAGACATTGTAAGGAGATTGTTAGGTGATATGTAATGAGACACTGTAAGGAGATTGTTGTAATATGAAGTGAGACATTGTAAGGAGATTGTTGGGTGATATGAAGTGAGACATTGTAAGGAGATTGTTAGGTGATATGTAATGAGACACTGTAAGGAGATTGTTGGGTGATATGAAGTGAGACGTAAGGAGATTGTTGGGTGATATGAAGTGAGACACTGTAAGGAGATTGGTAATATTTAGTGAGACACTGTAAGGAGATTGTTAGGGGATATGAAGTAAGACATTGTAATGAGACTGTTGGGTGATATGTAGTGAGACACTGTAAGGAGATTGTTGGGTGATATGAAGTTGAGACATTGTAAAAAGATTGTTAGGTGATATGTAGTGAAACACTGTAAGGAGATTGTCGGGTGATATGTAGTGAGACACTGTAAGGAGATAGTTGGGTGATATGAAGTGGGACACTGAGGAGATTGTTAGGTGATATGTAGTGAGACACTGTAAGGAGATTGTTAGGTGATGTGTAGTGAGACACTGAGGAGATTGTTGGGTGATATGTAGTGAGACACTGTAAGGAGATTGTTGAGTGATATGTAGTGAGACACTGTAAGGAGATTGACAATATGTAGTGAGACACTGTAAGGGGATTGTTGGGTGATATGAAGTGAGACGTTAGGAGATTGTTGGGTGATATGTAGTGAGACACTGTAAGGAGATTGATAATATGTAGTGAGACACTGTAAGGAGATTGTTAGGGGATATGAAGTGAGACATTGTAAGGAGACTGTTGGGTGATATGTAGTGAGACACTGTAAGGAGAATGTTGGGTGATATGAAGTAAGACACTGTAAGGAGATTGTTGGGGGATATGAAGTGAGACACTGTAAGGAGATTGTTGGGTGATATGTAGTGAGACACTGTAAGGAGATTGTTGTGATATGAAGTGAGACATTGTAAGGAGATTGTTGGATGATATGAAGTGAGACACTGTAAGGAGATTGTTGGGTGATATGAAGAGAGACACTGAGGAGATTGTTAGGTGATAGTAGTGAGACACTGTAAGGAGATTGTTAGGTGATATGTAGTGAGACACTGAGGAGATTGTTGGGTGATATGAAGTGAGACACTGTAAGGAGATTGATAATATGTAGTTAGACACTTTAAGGAGATTGTTGTGATATTAAGTGAGACATTGTAAGGAGATTGTTAGGTGATATGTAGTGAGACACTGTAAGGAGATTGTTGGGTGATATGTAGTGAAACACTGTAAGGAGATTGTTGGGAGATATGTAATGAGACATTATAAGGAGATTGTTGTGATATGAAGTGAGACATTGTAAGGAGATTGTTAGGTGATATGTAGTGAGACACTGTAAGGAGATTGTTGGGTGATATGTAGTGAAACACTGTAAGGAGATTGTTGGGAGATATGTAATGAGACATTGTAAGGAGATTGTTGTGATATGAAGTGAGACATTGTAAGGAGATTGTTGGGTGATATGAAGTGAGACATTTTAAGGAGATTGTTGGGTGATATGAAGTGGGACATTGTAAGGAGATTGTTAGGTAATATGTAGTGAGACACTGAGGAGATTTTTGGGTGATATGAAGTGAGACACTGTAAGGAGATTGATAATATGTAGTGAGACACTAAGGAGATTGTTAGGGGATATAAAGTGAGGCATTGTAAGGAGACTGTTGCGTGATATGAAGTGAGACATTGTAAGGAGATTGTTGGGTGATATGAAGTGAGACATTGTAAGGAGATTGTTGTGATATGCAGTGAGACACTGTAATGTGATTGTTGGGTGATATGCAGTGAGACACTGTAAGGAGATTGTTGGGTGATTTGAAGTGAGACATTGTAAGGAGATTGTTGGGAGATATGTAATGAGACATTGTAAGGAGATTGTTGTGATATGTAGTGAGACACTGTAATGAGATTGTTAGGGGATATAAAGTGAGACATTGTAAGGAGACTGTTGGGTGATATGAAGTGAGACATTGTAAGGAGATTGTTGGGTGATATGAAGTGAGACATTGTAAGAAGATTGTTGGGTGATATGTAGTGAGACACTGTAAGGAGATTGTTAGGTAATATGTAGTGAGACACTGAGGAGATTGTTGGGTGATATGAAGTGAGACACTGTAAGAAGATTGTTGGGTGATATGAAGTGAGACACTGTAAGGAGATTGTTGGGTGATATGAAGTGGGACACTAAGGAGATTGTTGGGTGATATGAAGTGAGACACTGTAAGGAGATTGTTGGGTGATATGTAGTGAGACACTGTAAGGAGATTGATAACGTATTGAGACACTGTAAGGAGATTGTTAGGGGATATGAAGTGAGACATTGTAAGGAGACTGTTGGGTGATATGTAGTGAGACACTGTAAGGAGATTGTTGAGTGATATGAAGTAAGACACTGTAAGGAGATTGTTGTGATATGAAGTGAGACATTGTAAGGAGATTGTTAGGTGATATGTAGTGAGACACTGTAAGGAGATTGTTGGGTGATATGAAGTGGGACACTGTAAGGAGATTAATAATATGTATTGAGACACTGTAAGGAGATTGTTAGGGGATATGAAGTGAGACATTGTAAGGAGACTGTTGGGTGATATGTAGTGAGACACTGTAAGGAGATTGTTGGGTGATATGAAGTGAGACACTGTAAGGAGATTGATAATATGTATTGAGACACTGTAAGGCGATTGTTAGGGGATATGAAGTGAGACGTAGTAAGGAGACTGTTGGGTGATATGTAGTGAGACACTGTAAGGAGATTGTTGGGTGATATGAAGTGAGACACTGTAAGGAGATTGATAATATCTAGTGAGACACTGTAAGGAGATTGTTGTGATATGAAGTGAGACATTGTAAGGAGATTGTTGCGTAATGTGAAGTGGGACACTAAGGAGATTGTTGGGTGATATGAAGTGGGACACTGAGGAGATTGTTAGGTGATATGTAGTGAGACACTGTAAGGAAATTGTTGGGTGATATGTAGTGAGACACTGTAAGGAGATTGTTGGGTAATATGAAGTGAGACACTGAAAAAGAGATGCTGGAGATGGGAGGAGCTTTGATGGAAACTGGAGAGAGAGAGAGGTGATGCTGGGGTATATGAAGAGCTAAACTTACATTCTGAATCATTTTCATGAAATTGTGTGAATATTCTCCTTTCCAGATAAAAATATTGTCTGTGTAACCAAGCTAAATGACCAGTCTCAGCATTTTGAATTTCATGTGCATGAATGTTTTGCTTAACTCAGCTATAACTGCATTAAAACCATTTTTGAATTTAGAAAGCCCCCTGTCATATGTGCACATTTTGCAGTGTCTGTTACTTTTGTCTCTGCTTGTCATTTAGGTCCAGGGATGCTGACCGCCCCTAAACCCAACAGCCAGTGTAGCCACATTGACCTGGCATATTATGTAGGAAATGGACCTGAGAGGCGACTTGCAGTTATTGCTGTTTTTTTCTTACATGTCACTTTATGTTTGCAACATTCAACCTTGACTGAGGTTTGCTTTATGTAGACAAAGCTGACTTCAATTGTAGAAGAGTAATTGTAGGATTATTCTGTTACATACTCTTCAAAAACCCACCTTCTAGATGTCGGTGATCTGAGTTAACTTCAGAAAGCCTTTGTGCATCACTTAGCCAGTGCACTGTCCTCCTCTTGGGAATTATTGACCACCACCCACTCTAGTCTCATGAGTACATATCACCAGGACCTTCTAATCTATAACTATGCTTGGACTGAAAACACAACTTCACTTTTTAGTTGTGTGTATATTAGAGTTTGTTGATATCTTACTTAATGTGCTTATGTTTTGTCCCAGATTTGTATACCTTCCATATACCTGGTGGACTTCTTTGAGAAGGTCACCAAAGCGTTGGACAAGAGCAGAAAGTTTCACACTGTTTACCTTGATCTGGCCAAGGTGCTCTGACACGATGTCTCATTCTGTCATTACTGACAAACTCAAGTAGTTAGGTAGAAACCCTTATGTCATCCAGTGGATAGCCAGCTGGCTCACAGACAAGACCGATGAATTTAGAACTGGGGAGTCCACCTCTACAAAGAGGCCAGTCACTAATGGAGTCCCTCGGGGATCAGTCTTGGGACTTCTCCTTTTTATCATCTACTTTTCTGAAGTCAAGGCCATTGTCAAGAACCTCTAGCTGGCCAAACTTGCAGATGATTGCAATTTATTAGGAGCAGTCATAGAATCCCCCAACAACACTAATGTCTTCCAGGAAGGGCTGACACAGACAAATAACTAGTGTTGGTGGCATAGACCAAACCTAAATGCCAGGAAATGCATAATATCCTTTGAAAAGTCAGCAACCCCTGATAGCTGTCATATTGACAATACGTCCCCATGAGTCAGCCCAGTAGTCAGTTACTTGGGGACCCACTTTGACAGTAAACTATCCATTAACTATCATTTGTCTACAGTAATGTGGATATCATTGTAGGTTGTACAACTTTTAAACAAAGGTATGACATCTAGGTCCAAGGAGGTCATTGTTCCATTGTACTTTGCATTCATAAGGCCTATAATTGAGTACAAAACTCCCCTCTGGTATGTACCTAACTAGTCACATCCAACAATTGGAATGTCCACAGAGGTTCCTCACTAAAAGAATCGAAGATGTAAGTACATGTCCTATGCAGACCACTTTAAAGCCCTAGCCCTGTATTCTGTCTCCTTCAGACTTTTATGGGAAGATCCATGCCTGGCATACAAGGTATGGTCAGACCCCACTCTGATGGACCTCCTGCATATCTGCAAAACAAACTGCAGCAGAATTACCTGTTCTAAAGACTTAACCTTATGTGTGATATAAATAGAACCTGCTGGAAAAAGAGGTATGTATCCTAAAGTCTATCCCTCCTCTGGTGCAGGCTATCAATCCATGTGAAGCAGAGCTCCTGCCTAACCCAATTCAAGTGTAACTTGGACAATTGCATGTGGAACAGGAAATTCATCCTTGATGTTCATCGTGTTACCCTGCTGCAGTCATCACACTTGGGTTATCCTGTCGTCAGGCGGTCCCACAGTCGGCTGGAATTCCAAAGTCTTGGTCCGGCATCAGTTGCTGTCACCTCTTCCCTGACGTCAGTGTGCCAGGGGTATATATAATGCAACCGACACCATTTTCTTCAGTCTTTCTTGCCGCGCGGTGCCCGAAGCAGAAGCAGTTCGCAAGTGCCGGTCGGCCGACTCCTGAGATTTTCGAATACGAATTTCAGACCAAAGTCTTCTATAAAGTTAAGTACCCCGTTGGGGAAACTTTTCTTGCCTTAGACCGATGTCAGAAGAAGTTAACAATTGTATTTCTTGTAGGAAGCAAATACTTCATAAGGACTTTCATTCTTATTGCATACCTTGCCTAAGCCCAGACCACGACATCACTTCTTGTCGGTTTTGTGCTAGGTTTAATAAGCGTACTATTAAAAGACGCTTTGATTTCGCATGCCACTAATTCGGTAGGAAATTTAACTACACCATGCCGTCGGAGCAACCGACTACCGGCGTGCACAAAAAACGCAGGGATAAGGACAGACAGCCCAGGCCTAAACCAGATTCCGAGGCCTCGGCAGATCCGGTCTCCGGTTCTCTGGTCCTCAGTGAGGCTCCGACGCAGCCCCTGACTACCGCAGATCTGGAACTTGAGACCGCTACGGAAATTTTGACGGAATGTACCAGGCCGACGCAGCCTTTTACTTCAGGCCCTTCCGACGACCTTGCTACAAAATACGTCGGTGCTACAGAAACGCCATTGGTTTCTGAAGGCGTTTTCAGACCGACGACTCTCATCATTAGACCGTTTTCTAAGTCGAAGACTCCTCCTAAATCTAAAAGGACTGCACTTCAGTCTCCTGTTGAAGGCCCCATGCCTAAGAAACAGATGCTCAAAATGGCTGAAGATTTGATTTCTTTAATCAGGGGTTCCCAGCCCCCTCCTGACAAAAGGCCTAGCTAGACAAGAGGAAGATTTTGCATCCTCTGAGCAAATGTCCATTTCTTCAGATTCCTCTGAAGACTAAGACTACTCCTTCTCTCCTTATGAAGATTCCGATGCTGAGGACTTTATTCCCTCAGCTTCTCCTCCTGAAGACTACTCCTTTGGGGAAACTTTACACACTATGAGGGAACATTTTCACTGGGAAGGTCAGGACTACTCTGATTCAAAGAAAAGGCTCAGAGAGTTTCTTTTACTCCCTCAACACAGACCACTTGCCATCCCACCAGTTTTGGACATTGTGGATGATGTCTATTTAGAATCCAGTTTCAACCCAGACTCTCTACCTCCTGCTCCGGCTAAGCCTGACAGATACTACAGAGTGCCTGATTCCCACAAATTTCTTTACAAAAGCCCTGTAGCTGACCCAGAGACTATCTCCCAGGGTCCCAAGGGGGCTAAGGCTTCTATGTCTAAAAACCCAGTACCTTATGAGAGGGATTCCAGAGCACTAGACAGGTGGGGGAAAAAGGTTTACACCTCAGCCACACTAGCTATGAGGGCACTAAATTGTCAATTTCACATGCTTAAGTATCAGCAATTTCTAATCTCTCAGTTAAAGCAGAGAATAACCACTCTCCCTCAACAATCTGAATTGAAAGAAGTACAGGATCTGTTGCACGCCACTGAGCAGGTGGGCAAACATACCTTACAATGTGGGTTTAATTCTTTGGAGGCCTCCTGCAGAGCAGCTGTCACTGGGTCTGTTATACGTAGGCATGCTTGGTTAAAGGAACAAACTCTGCCTGATCATGTTAAAGCAAAACTACTTGATGCTCCCTTACAGCAGGATGTTCTTTTTGGAGTTAAAGCGGAAGAAGTCTTAAAGAAAATGGAAGATAAGGCAAAATCTATGCAGACAGTCAAAGATTTCCTACAACCCCCTCGCTTCAGCAGAAACTGACCAACAAAAAAATTGGTCCTTTCCAGCCACTGACAGACCACAGAGGGGTAAATACAGACGCCCAAGGGGCAGAGAACAACCACAAGCCCAGTATAAACCTCGCCAATGGGGAACTACCACACAGAAGGGAGAAGAAGACAGGTCTCAATCCACCAGAAGGCAAACTCAATGACTTGCACCTCATCTGGCCAAGCAATACTGTCTTGGCAGCCCCCTTGGAGGCAAAACTCGCACTTTTTGCAGAAAACTGGCACATTGTCACAAAGGACAAATGGGTCCTAGACATAATTTTACGAGGATACAGATTCCACTTTCTCACCTTGCCAATGAAAAGAGGAATGCCAAACCTGCCACAAAATCAATGGGCAGAGGCACAAAAGCAAATTACAGCTCTCATGGACATGAGCCATTCAACTGGTACCTACTCGAGAGCAAGGCCAAGGATTTTACTCGAGTCTCTTTCTAGTTCCCAGAAAGGACAAAGCCTGGAGACCAATTCTGGACCTTTCAATTCTAAACACCTTCACACAAGTACCCAAATTCAAGATGCTAACACTACAGCAGCTACTTCCCATGTTGGGCAAGGAAGCATGGCTAGTAACGTTAGACCTCAAGGAGGCATACCTGCATGTCCCTGTCAGACAAAGTTGCAGAAGATACCTCCGTTTCATTGCAGGTTCAACCCATTACCAATTCTCTGCACTGCCTTTTGGCTTATCTACTGCGCCCAGAGTTTTCACAAAATGCCTGGCACCAGTAATTGCATACTACAGACAAAGAGGAATTCAAATATATCCATACCTGGATGACTGCCTCATCCAAACAGAAAGCAAAGACATTCTCTTACATCATCTGGCCTTTGTAAAACATCTACTAAACTGCCTGGGGTACACAGTAAACGAAAAGAAATCAAAACTAGTACCCTCACAAAAAATGACATTCCTGGGTGCCAGCTTGAATACAACGGCCCAGAAGGCTTATCTTACGCCAGACAAGCAACTACAACTGACTCAATATTTCAAGACAGTGGCAACAAAGACCCATTTAACTGCAAGAAAAATTCTGCACGCTTTGGGCTTCATGGCATCTTGCATACTAATAATACCATTTACAAAGCTGCATATGAGGAAATTACAATGGTACCTAAAAAGCGTATGGTCTCAACACAGCCACAGCTTGGACACAATGATATCTCTCATTCCCTGCTTACAACAGGAATTTCTATGGTGGTCACAGGCATGTCACCTCAACAAGGGTCAGCCTTTCACCTTGCCCCCAGCCAGGCAAACAGTCACAACAGATGTTTCAGACTACGCCTGGGGGGCACACATGTCAGGACAATGCATTCAAGGCCTATGGACTGCAGATCAAAGAAATCTGCACATAAATCAAAAAGAGATGCTAGCTGTACAGAAAGCTACAGCCTTCAAGGATCTATTACATCCAGGACAACTTGCAATAAAGACGGACAACACCACAGTAATGTGGTACATAAACAAACAAGGGGGCACACATTCCTACCCTCTATGCAGGCAAGCAATGATCTTATGGTACACAGCTCTGGCCTACCAAGTCCAGTAACAAGCTCAATTCCTGCCAGGACAGAAGAACACATTGGCAGACGACCTCAGCAGAAACATCAAAGATCCCCACAAGTGGAAACTAGATCCACAAATATTTACAATGATAACTCAAAAATGGGGCCTTCCAGACATAGACCTGTTTGCCAGTCATCAAAACTATCAACTGACAAAATTTTGTACAAGGACATTTCACCATCAAGCTTGGAAAGTGGACGCTCTCTCTTTCAGTTGGAAAAACCTGACAGTATATGCCTTCCCTCCATTGCCTCTCCTCACAAAGGTTCTTTTGAAAGTCAAAAAGGAGAGACCGCGACTGATTCTCATAGCCCCAGACTGAGCCCCAGACTGGCCACGCCAGCACTGGTATCCGCTATTGAAAAATATGGCCCACAGCCCACCATGGATATTGCCTCAAATACCCCATTTGGTCACACAACAAAACAATCAGATTCTTCACAGCCAGCTCAAAACTTTAAATCTGGCTGCATGGCAAATCAACTAATCATCCTACCAGCTCCTCTTTCACAAGCAGTTCTGGATGTTATTCTGGAATCCAGGAGGCCAAGCACCAGGAAGGCTTATTCGGACAAATGGAAAAGGTTTTGTGCCTGGAACCAAACTAAAGGCCAAGACACAATTCAGCCTCACATTCTACAGTATTTAGCTGAGATGTTGCACAAAGGACTTTCCTTTTCCTCAATTAAAATCCATGCTTCAGCTATTTCAGCTCATTACAACACGGATCCACCTTTATTTTCATATCCTCTTCTAAGGCAGCTCCTCAGAGGGGCAAAAAACATTAGACCACCCAGGAGAGCTCCTACACCAACATGGGACCTCAACTTTGTTGTGGAAAAACTAACACTACCTCCCTTTGAACCAGCTTTCTCTGCAGATCTTCAGTTCCTATCATGGAAGACTGCCCTGCTCCTAGCAATAACTTCAGCTAGTAGAGTCTCAGAGCTACAGGCACTAATGGCAGTGGAACCTTTCCTCATTTTTCATCAAGACAGAGTTTCTCTACGAACTAATCCTTCCTTTATGCCTAAAGTGTTTTCCAGTGTAGCTTTAAATCAAACCATCCACTTACCCACCTTCTTCCCCAATCCACAGAACAAAAGTGAGAGACTCCTGCATTCCTTGGACATTCACAGGCAGCTTCGTTACTACTTGGACAAAACTAAGGCTTTCAGAAAATCTGACCAGCTCTTTGTATCCTATGCTACAGCTTCTTAAGGGAAGGCTATATCAAAGCAAACCATTTCTAAATGGATAGGTCATTGCATACGTTTCTGCTGGTACCCATCATGGGAAACCAGTTCCTGCTACCATTAGATCCCACTCTACCAGGGCAAGAGCTACCTCTACAGCCTTTCTCAGGGGGGTTCCAACCAAGGAAATTTTAGAAGCTACAACTTGGAGTTCAGTACACACCTTTACCAAACACTATCACTTGCCTCTTTACTCTAAGTCCAGGGCGGGCTTCGCCACTGCAGTTCTGCAGGGCCTTATTGCCTCCACTAACCCTCTATGATACCTCCCCCCTACCTTAGCTTTGGGATTCAACCCAAGTGTGATGACTGCAGCAGGGTAACACGATGAACATAGTACAGTTTTGTACCTACCATAAATGTAGATGTTCGAGTGTTCACCCTGCTGCAGTCCAGGTTACCCTCCCTCCATCCCCTCTGTTCTACTGGCTAAATCTCTTCTATGCCTTACTGATGTATTTGCTTATAGCTGAAGGGATTTTGTGTTTGTGCAGTGGTTTCTCCATTTGGTACTAATTCTGACCACCTTTTTGGGGGCACCTGATATCTGGGGCAAGAAAAACTGAAGAAAATGGCTTCGGTTGCATTATATATACCCTTGGCGCACTGACGTCAGGGAAGAGGCGACAGCAACTGATGCCGGACCAAGACTTTGGAATTCCGGCCGACTGCCGGACTGCCTGATGACAGGATAACCCAAGTGTGATGACTGCAGCAGGGTGAACACTCGAACATCTACACTTATGGTATGTACAAAACTCTACTATTTGGCAACTGCATCTCTAATGGGCAAAGGCAGCCTTTAAATGGTTCATCTCCCAGGCCCCTGCTTACTCTTTCCAAGCGTACCAGAACTTGTTGGAGATTTGGGATTCATGGCTAAGCAAAAAGGCCCCAGTGGTTGTTAGCCTAATACCTACCTATAATCTCACATCATTGCACTTGCATTTTATCAGTAATCACCAGCTGGGTTGGAAATTACAAATTTTGCCCTAGCTTTATAAACGTAGCCCTCTATGGGTCACACATAGCTGGGAAACCTGGTACTATTCTAATGAATGGCTATTTTTGTTTTAGTATTTTTTTTTTTTTTTCTTTTGTATTTTTACTTTACATTGGCAGTATGGAACGTTTAAGGAATTTCTGTTTTAGCATTGTCGCCTCACAGTAAGACGCTGTTCGGTTCGATACTAAGCTAGAGCGTCTTGTGTGTGGAGACATGCGTGAATGGGTGTACCTTCGTTGAAGGTTGTGCATCAGAGCTGGCAACTCGGTACGTAAAAATCTACTGCCAATCATTAGCGGACCGGAGTTCCGCTGTGGCGACCCCTGACCTGGAAAAGCCAAAACAACCAAACAGACTTCTGCGTAGTGTTTACCTTACACAGAAGATGGAATGTCAGAAGTAGTGAACATTAGATGTCCAGTAGATTTCTCCCGTCATAGTACGGTATGTATTTGCGTTCTATGTAATGATTCCACTGTCACTGAAATCTCATACTGAAGGCAGGAGTTCAAAATGTCACTATGTTTTATTCATGTAAGGGTTCTAAAGATCAGCACTTTAAAGTTTTAATAGTCATTTTTTTTCAGTGTGCCACCAGAAAGATCTGTCTTTTTCAAGTCCAAATATATTTATTTTTTTGGTACGTATTATCGCAACCAGATTTTGTAACCTGCTATAACTCGTAATGTGATCACAAAACGACTTTCTGCTCAAGTAAAAAGGGTTGTGTGAAGTGTTAACTACTCTTTTGGCACTTTGGGAATATGAGATGTAGGAAGAGGAACAATGGCAAAAGTCGTCTTACTGGGTAGCGTCCTTTCCCGCTTTCTGTCTGCGTTGTGCTTTGCACTGGAACTGTAGGCTGTGAATTTACTGTGATTAGTGAGAGACACTGTTTCAGGTTTTCTGCTCAAGGCTTTGTAGAAAAGACATGGTGTGCATGTCTTATACTGTTACTGGAAGATCTTGGCCTTATATTGGCATGTGTGTGTGTTCAGTTTAGGAGTATCGCTGAAGAGATTATACATCTCGATGCTGGCTTGTCATTTGCAGAGATTGGAGTGCACAGGGCAGAGTTCAGCTCGGACTGATGTCTGTTCATCTTATTTTGCATGCTATCGCAACCAGATTTTGTAACCTGCTGTAACTCGTAATGTGATAGCGAAACGACTTTTGGCTTAGGTAAAAAGGGGCGTGTGAAGTGCCAACTACTATTTTGTCACTTTGAGAATGACACGTAGGAATGTGGCATAATTTGTTCTGCCCTGCTTATCTTATTTTGCTCAAAGTTACGCTGGTAAAGGATGCTGCCAAGGACGAGGAGTGTGACCATTATTCCAGTTCCTCTGTCAGAAACCAAGGTGATACAAAAAGTGATTTGGACTTCACACACCCCATTTCAGTTTGCTCTAATGTCAGTTTGCAGTAACATCAGGAAGTACACCAGGTTAGAAATCTGGTTGCGATAATATGCAAGTACCATTTTTTTGTCTTTTCTTTCCAAGCAAAATATGATATTTCTAGTGTTCTCCATGAGCTGAAATAATTAAAAATGTAAAACCGTTGCAGTCAGATTATAAAGACTTGCTCTTTATATAAGTGACTCACTTCGAGAGCAAGTCTTTTAGAATCTGACCCTCAATGTAAGCCTGCTTTATAGATAGGCGTTATACCGAAGTAAGTCACTTACACTGAGAGCAAGTCTTTTGGAATCTGGCCCTTTGGGTTGGAAATGTTGAAAGACACCAACATTAAAACATTTCAGATTATTGGCAGTTGTCAATATTTAAGAAAAAACAAAAACTTGTGTATTTTCCAATTTTAAGTATTTTGTTGTTGTGTTATTTATTTCTGTTCCTTTTGCTTGCTAGCCATCCAATTTCCATGCACTCACCCATTTGTTTCCTGTAACACCCTGAGTGCTGGTGCGAGAGCTATTCATTACATCAGGTCATTATCCAAGCGTCCATGAAGGGCAGATGCTTTTCATCTGTCTATGTGCTTGTCGTTGTAGCATTCTGATGTCTGTGAAATCGCACAGTGGCATGCACACACAACTGTGCATCTGCATAAAAGAGCTACTGTGTCCTGCACAGGCCTGACTGTGGCTGCATCCTGTTGTGTTCTCTACCTCTGCTAAAAAACAGTTATAGAAGGCATTTTTGTGTCTCCCTACTCCACGGTGTGCAGGCAGATGTCATCCACTCACTACTGACTCCCTTGCTGACACTGGCAGCACTTGGGTCACTAATTGATCCCTGGTCATCTCAGTCAGAGTCTGGACATCACCCACCTGCTGCATGTAGGCAGTGGCAGTTTCCAGTATTTTGACAAAGTAATGCGTCTCATTTTACAAATGCTGGCTTTTCAGTGCAGCTTGGACATTTGGTCCTTTTAATGAGCATCAGTGAAATTACCTGTTAAGCCTTAAAGTGCAGTTAGACAGCATGCCTTATAGATAATGTAGATTTCATTTTCTGATGACCACATCTGTACAGAATTATTATGCGGAGCTTAGGAATTGGTAAGACTTTGATCTCTGTATATGTTTTTCTTAGGGGACTTACTGTGTGTGTGATATTGCCATATAGAAACATGAGGAAATTCTGAGGGGCTTATTTACCATAATGTTTCATTACATATAATTCAGATAAAATTAACAGAATTCATTTTAATTTAGTACCATGGCTCAGTAGGTAGCATATTCACCTTTGATGCTAAAAGATCAGATGGCTGTGGGTTGTATTCCCACCCTAGATAATTGGATTAATTTTTTTTCCAAGGGCCCATCTACTTGAGTTGGTAGCTCTTGCGTGTATAAAATGTATCACACCACCTGTTGAAAAGAAAAATTTTCCCAATACCCAAACCAAATTTCCCTAGTTAGTGTGAATGCCATCTGAGGTCTCCCTAGAAAAGAGGCCATCAGTTAAAATTTGTAGGTTATGTTTTTATTTATTTATTTTATTTTTGGCTTAAGCATAATAGTAACTCTGAATATACTTTGTAACTGTGTATAATTCTGGAACAGGTCATAAACTGTTAAATGTTTGCATAGTTCATAAATAAATGAATAAAGTTTTCTTTCCAGTTCTTTGGACAATTTTTGGCCATTTATATATATATACTTGAATTGGTGTACTTCTGGACTGTGAGCACAAAAAGGAGAAATTTGTCAGACTTGTATCACTTGCCCGAGGCCATCTCTGCTCAAAGCCAAACACAGTTGTAATCCCTTAAGGAGAGTCTTGATCTTGTACTAATTTACAATTCATGGTTGTGTCAAATCGCATTCCAGCATTGCAGAGGCAGGTTTGCATCATAACTACCATACAACATACATTTCTGTAAATCACTTCCATATGTTTGCAACTGCATACTGTGTAGCTTCCAGTAAAAAAATGCATTTATTTTTGACGACTTAAGAGAAGAGCGAACTGTCCTTTGCAAGTGATTGATAACAGCTCTCTGAATTCAAGAATCCCTTTGTTTCCTGCTTATTTCACATTTGAGAATGTCCAAAGCATGTGATTGAATTTATTCCAAGTAGTTTAAAGATTAAAGTTTCCTTGTGGAGTTAGCAACAAAGCTTCTTAGTTCTAAAGTGTATTAACAGTGGGCTACTTTTAAGTCAGTTTTAAGGAGAGCTGTTTGAACATCTCTGTCCTTTATATGCAGTATATGTAATTCTTGACTTTTTGGTATGTTACTAATTTATAACAGATTACAGATGCATCTGGGGCTGAGTGGATCTGAACATGTGTAATCTGTCCATTTAAAAGATTTTTTTGAACTGTCAAAAAATGTTTTTAGCTTATTGCATTACAGCTCTTATAGTCTGTGCTTATGCATAGATTCAATTCAAGTGTATTTGTAAGGAGGGGGAGTTTGCTGCTGAGAGAAGGGAGTGATTACAGTAGAGCATGCTGGGAGGCTGCCATCACTGAATATAAAAAAAAACAGAAAAGGTTGGTTGATTCTGTGTCAAGAGTTGAAAAGTTGGAAGCTGTACATGTTCACACCTTCGGTCAGTATCAGCATCCAGACTGTCATGTTTGCTAATTACTACCCTTTATTATTATTGTTATTATTATTGCCTTTATTGGCAATTTTTTTCGTTAGGTGATTTTTTTCCCTCTTGCCAGCTGGTCATCAAGCCTCCCCAGTGAGACCCAACATCTAAAGAGGCTGTCATCCAGGTTGATGTAAGGGAAGTTTGTGCCTGTACACCCCCACTGCCCATCTACTTGCATGCTGCATCAACCCTTGTCCCATATCCAAGGTATTCTAGCCTTCCTCCCAAACTGGGCCTGTGTGGTTTCTGTACTTCTGCCCCAGACATAGAACTAGACTGTGGTCCCTACTGTTAGATCACATCATGCTAGGTGGTGTTATGTGGCCCTACCCCCACCCTGTGCTGGCTGATGTGAGCACCCAAATCATTGCAGAGAACTCCAGTACCCTGTCAGGACACAAGCATCCACTCACACATCTAGCCCCAAGGGCTGCCATTACTAATTTGGGAAGCTCAAAGCCCATGTACATCACTGTAATGGCCCTTGTGGTTGTGTAATCCTCCCCTTGTAAGCAATTGCCCATTGTGAAACTACCACTCCCTCCCCTGAATAGGGGAGCTGTAATCCACTCATCTCCCACCCTCCCCCTACATCTCTTTTAGCACCTGGTCTGTTACACAAACTCAGGTAATCTGAGTCATAGTTTGGGCTTCAACCCTACATGCCACAGGGTTGGGCACATTTATGTAAGGTTTGATGGTTTATGGAACACAATACCTGTGAACATTGCCAGTGATCTGTGTTCAGTTACTGTCCCAGGATTTGAGGGCTCACCAGTGGGTATTTAAGGAAATGCTGGAGGTCCATGTCACTGGTGCTGAGGGACAGTGTTGGAAGAGGTAGCACTCTTGAGTCAAATGCGGCAGTTTGGGACACAGGTGGCAAAATGCTGGCGTGTGTAGAAGTAAGCAGACATAGACAATATGAATAAAACACTGGCACCTGCAATATGATGGGGCAGTAGGCACTTTCCTTCCAGCTTGCTTGAGTTAGTTATTTGGTTAATCTCCCTTGGCACCTGCAATATGATGGGGCAGTGGCCACTTTCCTTCCAGCTTGCTTGAGTTAGTTATTTGGTTAATCTCCCTTGGCACCTGCAATATGATGGGGCAGTAGCCACTTTCCTTCCAGCTTGCTTGAGTTAGTTATTTGGTTAATCTCCCTTGTAGGGGTTGGATTTGTATAGTGTAGGATTGTCTCCGTACAACTGTTAGCCACAAAATGAAGACATCAGCATAGCTGACAGTAAGTACATGTTTGTGTTAAACTTGTGTAAATATCCAAGCTGACATCAGGACTTGCTGTTTTCAGAATGGATGGACATGCATAAAATTTGTTTGATTTGAGAATCGCTGCACTCCCTCCCCCTCATTTAAGAACTGCATGGTATGGACAATACAGCTCACCAGTGAAAATGTGTGGGATAAATACAAAAACTAAATAATTAGGAGTCTGTGTGAATCAGTCTATGTATGCTTACTGTAAAATTACCTGGGTCATAGGTTTATAGGTGATTACTGGGCTGTTGACCCCAGGGGGCCTTTTTAAGCTGAGACATGCTTCTCAAATGCATCTGATAAGCTTTGATATCCTAGGGTTATTTTAAGGGGTATGTGCAAGTGTGGGCATGAGTGGTTAAGCATTTACAGTCTGCCTCTTTCTAATAGAGACATGTGTACCAGACCAAGGATAAATTTCCATTTCCCCATTCACTGGTCCAAGTTACGATTAAATTAGGTTAGGGAAGAACTTTTCATAGGGATGGAAATCCTGTTCCAAAGGGTAGCTTCACACATATCTGTCCATCCAACATCTCCTGTTTGTGTTGCAGACAAGATACAAGTCCCTAGATCTGGTAATTTTAATGCTGTTTTGTGGATTTGCAAGAGGTCCTACAGATTGGGATCAGAGGTGCTTAGTAGGCCAGACATGGATCATGTCTCAGCAGTTAGTATGGGATTGAGTGCAGGGTTAGGGCTTGGAGGAGTAGGACATGTTTATGTCCTGAATTCTGTTTGTGAGGAACCTCTGTAGACACTCCATTTGTTGCATATGCCAGGTTAGTTGCATAGGGGGAGTTGTATACTCCGTGATTAGTCTGAAGACTGAGTACATTGGAACAATGACATCCTTAGACCCAAATACCATACCCATGCTTATAAATTGCACAACATAGAATCATTTCCTTACAACTGTAGATGTGTTATGGTCAAAAGCCAGGTTACTGTCTGTTCTGAAATCCTTAATGACTGGGCCTAGTGTTAGGAGTCTGTTATCAGTGTGGTAGTTTCCAGAGGGTAACCATCTTCCCAAATGATATTATGCATTTCTATAATTTTAGACAGCAGCTCTGGCACCAGTTATTTGTTTGTGTTATGTGTTGTGGAGGGTATTTGTGTCTTTTGGAGATTCTGTGACCATGGCTAGTTTGCAGTCATCTACAAACCTGATCGGCCAGAGGCCCTTGATTTGGCCTTGACTTCAGAGAAGTAGATGCCAAAAGAGAGAAGCTTCAGCACTGAGGAGTATCGGGGGGGGGGGGGGGGATTAAGAGGATTGCGTTAGAGGAAATAGAAGAGGATAGGTAATATGTTTTAAAAGAGAGAAGCTTCAGCACTGAGGAGTATCGGGGGGGGGGGATTAAGAGGATTGCGTTAGAGGAAATAGAAGAGGATAGGTAATATGTTTTGTTGAGGATAGGTTTATAGTGATTACTTGGCTAACAACCCCAGGGAGCCTTTTTGATCTTAGCTGTGCTTTCCAAATGTGTCTGACAAGTGTTGGTTCGCTAGGCTTATAGGTTTTTAGGTGAAAGCAAATGAATCCCGCCAGTTACCCGAGTGCATGACTTTACACACCCAAACCAAGAAATGATAACCCTCAGCCATCCTCACAGAACAGGGACACATTAAATATGTGCATAACGTAATTTTCCTGCTTGTGTTAAATGATTATAGCAATTTATTCTTCACTTAAACTGACGTATTAGTAGAAGGCAGCAAGAGGTGTCTGTGTGAATGGGAGAAGACCCAATGCTTATGCCAGGTTATGTTTGCAAATGTCTGCTGTATGTCATTGTTTGTGCCAAGGGAAATGTGGTGAAGACCACTTTTTTGTACTCTCAGTACAAATGTATAATGCATCTGACCTTTTATTGAGGTACGGTGTCATTTGAGACCATTCAGAAGAGCTAGCCTGAGGTCAGTCTCCAGTTCTCCCAGTTACACAGCTCTGGGATTTTACACATAAGTGTGTGTATGTAGTTTCAGTGACTTGGTATGTTGCACACGCCAGTTTGATTCCAAGGATCAGAGGGTTGGAAGTTATTTTTCAAAGCAGTGCTCTTGGGTTTGTATGCCAATGCTGACATTGCCAGTTTTGGTGTTGTGCTGTTTCAGGTGCACTGTCTTTCAAATGACAGGTTAAAAGCAAGCTGCGTCTCCCTGCTGTTTGGAAATTCTGATGAATATTAGCAATCCTGCGATTGTCATTAATGTAAGATGACCATTTCCCTAGTGTAGCCAGCATAGTCAGATGATTACTTCTTTGCTTTGTGACTTTGGCTATTTGGTGTTTAATTGTAGTTATCTTAGTTTTTGCAACATCAGCCTTTGTTGAAAGTAGTGGTTTATGGGCTCATTGTATTGCAGTAATATGATCAGTGCTGAAAAAAAAGTGGTTAAATATGAAGGAATATGTATGTTTATGAAAATAATTTCAGTCCTTTGCAGGGTATGTTTGTCAGCTGAGTGAAGTAAGCCTGTGGGAAATCAGATGACACAGTTGGAGTAACTATTTCAGACTGGGGACACTTGGCAGAAAGACATGAAGAGACCCAGAAGTTTAATTTGCATTTATTATGCTGAGATACAAAACATATTTCTAATTACATTATTGTTAATCAGGTAAACATTAAGTGAACAGAAGCTGACTTCTGTATACACCCAAGGAGAAAAACTTCATTAACATCAGAAAAGAAAATTTGTAAATTATGTCAATACAGGTGGTATTGCTGTCAGCTAGTTAAACTAGAAACAGTTGTATTAGTAAATATCTCTCTTTTAACAGGAACCTTTCATGCAGTAGTACTTCAGTTTACAAAATGGCATGAATATCCCAGTAAGCAATCCATGAAGTATGTATAATATATACGTACATGCATTTGGAAGACAGCTTTTAAACAATGGTGTCAGCATGGTATGTATTTTATAGCTGGTGGAGGCGGAGTGGGAATGCAGTTGATCAGTGGGTATGGTCTCTGCTTCACAGTAGGAGTCCCAAGTTTTGTTCTTACCTTTGGTCACTGTGTGGAGTTTGCATGTTCTTAATATGTTTGTGTGGGTTTTCTTCTAGTACCTTAGCAGAGGTTTCCTCCCAAAACATGTAGGATCATTGTCTACTTTAAAATGCCTACATGTATTTCATTTGTTCCTGCCCTTTTGAGCTAGGTCGTGCCTAAAAAAAGGGTCTCTAGTGACAGTTTACTTACCTTGATTAACAAATAAATGCATTTAAAAAAATGAAAGTGTGTGTGTGTGTGTGTGTGTGTGTGTGTGTGTGTGTGTGTGTGTGAAGTACTGATAAAAAGGGAAGAGATGTACAACTGCACTACTGAATTCAAGCTGAGCAGTAGACTCTGCCCACAGTTGAAGGCTAGGAGGACACTAGTAACCAGGGTTTTCAGTAAAAACTCAGCAACCATATTTAGCCCCGTCCCTTAATTTGAAATTGTCAGCCTCGTCATCCTTGTAGTTATCATTTGCTTTAAAAATAATAAAGACTGAATTCTGCGTATTAAAACGTGGAAGGTAGTTCTTTTTTAATTACTGTCTGTGTTGGCACTTTTTGCTTTTTTTTGTCTGGATTGTCATCCCCTTCCGAACTCAGATGTGATAACATCATTAGAGTCGCTACCGTACCTGTCAACATTCTGCATCTGGTGAAGTCATGTACTGAGTGACGAAAAACGCTTGTGTTTGTCAGCGTTTTATGGTCTTACTTTACTGTATTGCCTGCTATTAAACGTATTTTGAACTGTCTGGAATCTCTTGGCCTGGGCATTTTCTTTGGATTATTTGTGTGTATTTTGCCTCGGAGTGCCGTTTTTGTGGATTGTCTGGATTGTTGCCATTTAGGGTAGGATTTTATGATTTTTGCAGTGCATGTACCCATGCATTCTCTTAACTCAGCATCTCTTTCAGGCCATTATATATTCTGTTAATCTTTATGTAGATGTGAGTTGTGTGTCAGTATGCCTGAGTTTTTAATATTGATGAAATGTGGTTCTCTGTGTGTGTGTGTTACAATGTATGTGTATATGTATGCACATGCATATCTAAATTTTGGATCTATTGATATGTGGGGCACTGTTTTATATCAGACTGTTGCAAAATACAAATCAGAGAGATGTAAGTGGAGAGAATAATCGTTTAATCCTTTTAAAGGGCAGAAAAGCCTTTCTTGCAAGGTTGTCAGTGTTCACATTTTTTGACAGAGACTGTTTCCTGAGGACAAACAGCATTCAGTGCTTCATAGCACGCATGACATACGTTTCCAGCTGTTGCATGTTAAAGTATGTTCATATTGTAATTTATTATATTCCCCGCCATGTGACAGGACTAGTGCCTAAGGCAGACCCAAGTCCCTTTTGTACCACAGTGTAGCATTTACAGTACTCTGCATGTCAGTGTTTGTGCTGCTACAAACCAAATACATGTAAATCAGAATTTGAGTGCAGGCACACTGCTGGTATGTAACTCTTTCCTTTTACCTGACGGGCTTTACCAGACAAATTTTTTTAAGCTTAACTCAAAATATTTTGAATGCTGATTAAATTGCTGTAAAGTAAAAGACCTCATGAGGAAACTCAGCAACATTTATCATACACTTCTGAGTAGGTGAAACATTTATTCATATTAAAAATAGTACAAGGGAAAAGGAGACGACTGCATGTGCTTCTGTTTTTTAAGGTTATAGAATTTTTTTTTTGGTGGGGGGGGGGGGAGTTGAGGGTCTGAAGGGAATGTTTTTATAAATACCAAAAGTCCTCTTGCTGTTGCTTAGAATTTATATGTTTATTTATTTTTTTTTTGCAATTACATGCAATGCAAACAAACAAAACAAAAGATTACTCTACCAAATGGAATCTATTAAAGCAAGCTGTCTTTGCCTAATTTCCTAGCACTGTGCATTATTCTCCGTACACCCCTTCATCATCGTTTTTTTCGTAATTTGTATATTTCTTCATACAATGTATGCATCCCAGTGTTGACACTTGAATTTTTGTTGGGTATTCCATCTGGAAGGGGATCAGTAGAACAACGGAATGTCTGTCAACCAATGCAGCACAAAACAAATTATATAGATGTAAAATATGCCATCATTGGTTTTGGACATGTCAGAGTTATGCAGTATGTTGATTATATATGCTCAGTATTGTTTGAATGATGTGTGTGTGTGTGTGTGTGTGTGTGTATATATATATATATATATCTATATATATATTTATATATATATATATATTTGAATGATGTGTATATGTGTGTGTGTATATATATATATATATATATATATATATATCTATATAATGTCACGTCTCTTCTTCAGCCTTTGCAAAGCTAGCTAGTTAAAACTAAAAAACTAACAAAAGCACGATATTTAATGTTGAATTAAATAAATTTTATTCACAGCCAGATGCTGGGAGTGTTTTCATCTTAATTATATTTTATTTAACATTTGTTTAAAGAAATGTTATCCACAGCCAGATGCTGGGACTGTTCTCATCTTAAATATATTTTGTATATTTATTATTTTATATAACATTTGTTTACTGGGAAAGTCCGACGGGGGACAGACCCCATTTTCAGCGGAGGCCCCGGGAGAAAGGCTCCAGATGCATGTCTTTGTAATGGAATAAATAAATAAATTCACCAGTCATAATGGTTTACCTAAAAGCAAAGACCATCGACCTGCCAGAGAGGGTGAATGGAATCTGATCAGCAATGACCTAGTAATGTGTGCAGAACAGTGAGGGTGAGTCGAGAACAGGCCATTAAGTACATAGGTAGTGTTGCCAGTTCAATTAAAAAGAAAAAAGGAAAAAAAAGTTGCTAAAATGTGAGTATGATATGAAGGGGAACAGGAAGGTGTGGAGAGCTACGAGGAAGGGGGAGAGAAGCAATAACTTCCTAATGATACCCAAGGAAAATCCAGAGAGAGGCCCACTGTTGAAGAGATAACTGGGGGGAGTGTGATATGATAACAGTTGACACACTGGCTCAAGTTACCAATAAAAGGAGTATGGGAGCTCACAGTGGTGCTGGCCTGAACTTGATAAAGTGATGCAGAATGATTTTATTGGCCCAGTAACAACATTCTTGACAGTTTCTGGAGGATCATTTGGCCAAAAGATTAAAGAGCCTCCATATATCTTTTATCATTCCTTGCTATCAGATTTCATACTGCTAAAATCCAGCAGTACAAACTTGAGTTTGAGTGTCTTGCTCACCAGCCCATCTCTGTAAATGAGATGTGTAATCGCAAACCTGTCTCATGATTGCCATGGCTGTCATTTGTAACATCGCTTTTAATGTTTAAAGATGTTTAATATTTTTCCCTGTAAGGCTTTGATGTTCTTAGTTGAGTGTTTGGACTTTTTAAAATACACCTTATTACATAGCTCTAATTTTGTTACATGGGGGTCATTGCTGTTCTGTATTAATACTGAAATTCGTCCTTGTGTATCAGGAAGAAGCATTATCTTTTAGGTTTTGTAGAATGCTGCAGACACCAAAAGTTGTGTTGTCTTTTTTTTAAATCAATCATTCCAAGAATTAGTTATCAGCTGTATTGAGTAGGAGGCCTGTGATCATTGAAGAACTCGAGATTCGGTGTCTGATGCGTTTTTTTTTTCCTCTTGTGTGGTTTGATTTGACCATTTGTATTATGCCTGTCATGAAAACAGGCTGTTACAGTCATGCATTTCATGGCCGATTCCTGTTGCACGTATGCGTTAATGTATAACATAAATGGAACTGGGATGCCATGCATGGATCTGGACTGATAAAAAATTAAAACGAGCTTTAAGCTAATTGTTAATTTGTGTTAATGACAGACTAACAGTAGTGGTTAAAGATGCATGACAAGCAGAATAAGGAAGTGCGAGGCAGTAATCACACAGGAGCTTGGATTAATTTTCCAGTACTTGCACTGCAGTGCAGCATGTGGGGGGCTGCAGTCTTGGGTATACCGCCCTTTGGGTGAGATGTTAAACTCAGGCCCCACCTGTCTGAGTTGGTGGTACCACAGGTGGCTGGCAAAGATCCCAGTGGTACCTATCGAAAAGAGTAGGGGATCCCCTGTGTCTTGGCCAAATTTCCCCTAGGCAGTATAAATACCTCCTCTGATCTGTCCTGAAAAGGGGCCATTGGGCTAGTGGGACTAACCTGTTTAACAAAGAGCAAATAAATGAAGACCTTAATTTCCAGCTTTATTCCACATTTTTATTGAGGCGTTATTGAATTGTCAGCAAGAAACACACAATGTCTTCATGATGTTCTTCATTCCACATTGCTGCAGTCCTAACTATTGGGTAGTCCGCTGTCCAGTCGGCCCGAATACCAAAGTATATGGCTGACGTCGGTCAGGGCGCATTAGACTGACGTCAGTACGTCAGGGTACTAATGCGCATGACCGACGTCATATCCTCAGTCTTTTTTGCCGCATGGTCCGATGCAGAAGCAATTTTGCGAGTGCAGGTTGGCGTTCTGAAAATTTCTGAAGCCAGAGTTTCAGACCGAATCAAAGTTGGCTAAGTACCCCGTTAGAATATTTTGGTTTTCTTGCCTCAGTATTTAACCGGATGTCAGAAAAAGTGAATAACTGTATTTCTTGTGGGAAACAGATACCTCATAGGGATTACCATACTTTGTGTATACCTTGTTTAGGGCCTGAGCACGACGTTGTTGGATGCCGTTCTTGTGCTAGATTTAACAAACGCACTATTAAGAGAAGGTTAGACTGTGCCAGGTTAGTGTTTGGGAAGCGTTGTAACTATAAAATGCCGTCGGATGTTCCGGCCGCTTCGGCTAAAAAACGCAAGGACAAAACAGCAAAGCCTAGAAGGGAAGAACCGACAGTCCCAGACGTCGGTTCTTTAGAGGGCTCAGTGGAGCCGGAGGTTTTGCCAGGTGTTTCTTTGGAGTCTCAGGGAGAGACTTTACTGTTACAGGATGTTTCCTCTCAGGAAGTAGGCCAGGCTGAGGGGGCTTCTCAGGTGGCTGTTCTTCCCTCACTTCCTAAGGTGGTTAGGGCCTCCCCTTCTGTTTCCAAGGCTTCTTTAAGGGGCAGGCCAAGTTTTGCTTCAGTGGGGGTTTCTCCTACTGCTTCAGGATCTTTGCCTAAGAAACATATGCTTAAAATGGCAGAGGATTTGATTACTATGATAAGGGGTTCTATGCCCCCTCCTGATAAGAGGCCTAGGGTGGAACCTGAGCTTGAGAGTTTTGAGCAATGCTCGGAGGCTTCTGAGTCTTCGGCTGAAGACTTGCAGGAGTTCCCTCCTTTTTCTGATTCTGATGTGGATGATTCTACTCCGTCAGCTTCTCCTCCTGAGGATTTTTCATTTTCAGAGACTTTGCATTCCATGAGGGAGCATTTTAAATGGGAAGGCCAAGATTTCTCTGATTCCAGGAAAAGGCTTAGGGAGTTCTTGTTTTTACCCCAGCATAGGCCTTTAGCTATACCTCCTGTTTTGAATGTGGTGGAAGATGTTTTTGCAGAGGCTTCCCTGAATCCTGATTCTTTGCCTCCTGCCCCTGTTAAACCAGATAGATATTATAGGGTGCCTGAAGCTCATAAGTATCTTTTTAAGAGTCCTAGGGCAGACCCGGAAACTGTCTCTCAGGGGCCTAAAGGTGTAAAGGCCTCAGTTGTTAAAAATCCTGTCCCTCCTGATAAAGAGGCAAGGGCTTTGGATAGATGGGGAAAGAAAGTGTATACTTCTTCCACTTTAGCCATGAGGGCGTTGAATTGCCAGTTCCACATGTTAAAATATCAGAATTATCTTCTTTCACAGTTGAAATCTAAGGTGGATGCTCTAGCGGAAGGTATTGACTGTAAAGAGCTGCAGGATTTAGTTCATGTGTCTGAACAGGTGGGTAAACATTCCTTGCAATGTGGTTTTGATGCTGTACAGGCCTCCTCCAGGGTGGCTGCCACTGGTTCTGTTCTTCGTAGGCACGCCTGGTTGAGAGATCAGAATTTAGCTGAGCATGTTAAGACAAGAATTTTGGATGCTCCTTTGCAATCTGATGTGTTGTTTGGTTCGCCTGTGGAAGCAGTTTTGAAGAAAATGGAGGACAAGGCTAAATCTATGCAAACTGTTAAAGATTTTTTGCAGGTACAGCCTCACAAGTTTAGTAGAAATTGGCCTGCTAAGGGTTGGACTTATCCTGCTTATGATTCCCAGTCTAGGGGTAGGTCTAGACGTGGTAGGGGCAGAGCTCAGGGTTCCTTTAGGCCTAGGACAGGGAGTTCACCTGCTCAGACTTCTAGTGAGGGCAGGGGTCAGTCCTTTCGTAAGCAGACCCAATGACCTGCCTTTTCAGCTGCCAGTTCATTCTCGCCTGGCAGCACCGTTGGGAGGAAGGCTGTCTCTTTTCATAGAAAATTGGGATTTAATTACCCAAGACAGATGGGTTCTGGATATCATTCACCACGGTTACAGGTTTTATTTCCATACCTTGCCTCCTTTCAAGGGCATGCCAGACATTCCTCCTCTACAAAGACAAGAGGCGCACAAGCAAATTTCTCTGTTACTCCAAATAGGGGCCATTCAGCCAGTTCCTGTGCCAGAAAGGGGCCTAGGATTTTATTCTCGCCTGTTCCTAGTACCAAAGAAGGGGAACACGTGGAGACCAATTTTGGATTTATCTATCCTCAACACTTATCTGGACATTCCCAAGTTCAAAATGTTGACGTTACAACAGCTTTTACCTTTACTGGGCAAAGATCACTGGATGGTAACTTTAGATCTCAAGGAAGCTTACCTTCATGTGCCTATAAGATTAAGTTGCAGAAAGTATCTGCGTTTCGAGCTGGAAGTTCTCATTATCAGTTCTCTGCATTGCCCTTTGGCTTATCTACTGCCCAGAGTATTCACGAAGGTTCTGGCTCCAGTGATAGCTTACTTCAGGCTGAAAGGGATTCAAATCTACCCTTACTTGGACGATTGCCTGATTCTGGCTCAAGAAAAGGAAGACCTTCTACAGCATCTGGAATATGTCATAGCAGTGCTAAGATGCCTAGGGTATTCTGTGAACGAAATAAAGTCCAGTCTAGTACCCTCTCAAGACATGTGCTTTCTGGGTGTGAGACTGAATACAGCAGCCCAGATGGCCTTTTAACCCCGGACAAACAAAAGAATCTTTCCAGTTACTTCCATCAACTATCTCTTCAGTCCGGGCTGACTGCAAGGACAGTCCTTCAAGCCTTAGGGTTCATGGCATCTTGTATTCTGGTGCTTCCCAATGCCAAACTGCATATGAGGAAGCTACAATGGTATCTCAAAATGTATGGACACAGCACTGCCAGGATTTGGACACTGTCATTCAAATAATACCTTGCATTCAAAAGGAATTTTTGTGGTGGGCTCAGGAATGTCACCTAAACAAGGGACTCTCTGTGACCCGGCCAGAGGCGAGTCAGATTCTAACGACAGATGCCTCAGACATTGCTTGGGGAGCTCATCTAAATGGAAAGTGGATACAAGACAAGTGGCCTGCCAGACTACAGCATCTACATATCAACATGAAAGAGATGTTAGCAGTCCAGTTTGCATTAATGGCTTTCAAGGAGTTACTTCTTCCAGGGCAGGTGTTGATTCTAACAGACAACACAACTGTCATGTGGTACATCAACAAACAAGGGGAACACATTCTTACCCATTGTGCAGGCAAGCAATGATTTTATGGGAGACTGCGCTCAGCTTGCAACTAACTCTTCAGGCAAGGTTTCTGCCGGGAGCACAGAACTCCTTAGCAGATGTGTTAAGCAGACAAATCATGGATCCCCACGAGTGGAAACTGGATCTTCATGTATTTCAAAATTGACAGTGTCATGGGGAACTCCAGACATAGATCTGTTCGCTTCTCCACTAAACCACCAGCTGCCAAAGTTTTGCACAAAGAAGTTTCATCACACAGCTTGGAAAGTGGACGCTCTTTCTTTCAGTTGGAAAAATCTTCATGTGTATGCCTTTCCACCTCTGCCTCTTCTTCCAAAAGTGCTTCTAAAGGTCAGACAAGACAAGCCAAGGATGATTTTAATAGCTCCAGATTGGCCTCGGCAGCACTGGTACCCATTACTGAGGAGTCTGGTAAAGAAGCCTCCATGGCCTTTACCCTTGATTCCACACCTGTTGTCTCAGAGAGAAGGTCACCTGCTCAATGTCAAACTTCACTCTCTTCATCTAACAGCCTGGCATATTCTGTTTTGAAAGGCAGCAGGTCTCAACTTCCTCAACAAGTTTTAAATGTGATTATGGAAGCCAGGAGACCTAGTACAAGAAAGGTGTACGAGAGAAATGGAAGAGATTTTTATTATGGTGTGCAGCGAACAATGTGGAGGTTTTGCAGCCAAATTTGAGTGTGGCTCTTCAATATCTTACTGAGTTATTGGACAAAGGTTTGTCTTTCTCTTCCATTAAGATTCATGCTGCAGCAATTTCAGCTCACTATGATTGTGACCCACCATTGTTTTCGCATCCTTTGTTCAAGCAATTTCTTAGAGGGGCAAAGAATATAAGACCCCACGTAGAGCTCCTACTCCTGCTTGGGATCTCAATTTTGTGTTGGAGAAACTTACTCTACAACCTTTTGAGCCTCGGCTTCTGCTGAATTGAAATACTTGTCTTGGAAGACTGCTTTTTTGTTGGCCATTACTTCTGCAAGAAGGGTTTCTGAGTTACAGGCCCTTATGGCAGTGGAACCTTTTTTGATTTTTCATAAGGATAGGGTATCTTTACGTACTAATCCTTCCTTTATGCCTAAGGTGGTTTCTAGTGTGGCTTTAAACCAAACTATTCATTTGCCTACTTTTTATGCAGATCCCCAAAATAAAGGGGAAAAGATTTTGCACACTTTAGATGTACACAGGCAATTGCGTTATTATTTGAGCAGGACTAAAGATTTTAGGCAGTCTCAGCAGTTGTTTATTTCTTTTGCTTTGAGTTCTCAGGGCAAGCCTGTGTCAAAACAAACTATTTCTAGATGGATTGGGTGTTGCATTTCATTTTGTTATTCCCATCATGGCAAGGAAATTCCAGCTGGGATTAGGCCTCATTCCACTAGGGCTTCTGCCACTTCAACAGCATTTCTAAGGGGGGTGGCAACTAAGGATATTTTGGAGGCAGCTACTTGGAGTTCAGTGCATACTTTCTCTAAGCATTATCACCTTCCTCTCTACTCTAAGTCTAGGGCTGGTTTTGCCACTGCTATTTTGCAAGGCATGTTGTCAGTTCCTGCTTCCTTATGATTTGCCAGCCTCCCTTACCTCTGCTTTGGGATTCTACCCAATAGTTAGGACTGCAGCAATGTGGAATGAAGAACATAGTACAGTTTTGTACCTACCATAAATGTAGATGTTCGAGGATCCACATTGCTGCAGTCCAATTTACCCTCCCGCCTTCCCCTCTGTGTTTAGGGGTGGTTGTGTAGGTGAGGTTATATTCTGCTATTTTTGTATATTCTGTATATATATGTATATATTTTGATGCAGGTATGTTGGGAGTGTTTGGTTTTTGGCCTTATCTTTTCAGGGTCTTCTGACATCTGGGGCAAGAAAAGACTGAGGATATGACGTCGGTCATGCGCATTAGTACCCTGACGTACTGACGTCAGTCTAATGCGCCCTGACCGACGTCAGCCATATACTTTGGTATTCGGGCCGACTGGACAGCGGACTACCCAATAGTTAGGACTGCAGCAATGTGGATCCTCGAACATCTACATTTATGGTAGGTACAAAACTGTACTTTTCCTTTTATAGATGGGACAACTGGACCATTAAGGTCCATTTTAAATTATAGCAGTTTAGGATGAAATGAAGAGAATGTGCTAGAATAATAAGTGAAACAGTATTAGGTTTAGCTTGCAGTATAAAGTAGATACATGTAATACTTTAGTGACCCATTTGAAAGACACCCACTTGTTCACCTCCAGCCTCGGACTTACTTGGCTAGTGTTTCCACGGGAAGATTTTTGAAGTAACCACATGACTGTGTCTAAATTCCGCTTCATTATGATGTAGTACTACGACTGTTTTGTATGTAATTAACTCATTAATAGGGAAAGGAGTGTCATTTTTTCTCCAAAATGGAAAGCACTTCAGACATATGAGATGATATATAATGTTGAGTTAATCAGTAGATACAGTTGCCTGTTATTTGCACTTTGTTAAACAGGTTAGTCCCACTATGCATGATCTAATTGTTGGACAACTTTGGAGCGATCTGCAGAAAACCAGTTCAAGCAGTTTGTAAAGCAGGATACCCCTATGTTTTCATTACAAAGGTACGGGGAGGCAGCCCTCTTCAGTACTTGACAGTCTTCTCTGTGCATCACATGAATCCACAAGTTTTATTTCGTATAGACTTCTTGCAGTCTCTGTATGGTGTTAGCATAATTTGTAGCTGTGATTTGTAGAATGTAATTAAGAAATGGGATTAAGATCCCTTTTATTATATTTTCCTTTCTCTGCTTAGCAGATTTTTCAGTTCAGTAGCAGACGGAAAGATTTTGTTTTCTTATAGTGCTCCGTATGTCACGGGGGAAAAAGTCAGTGATGCATCTTGCCAAATGCTTCTGTAAGTCTTACTTGCTTTAATACATCTTACTTTTAAGAGCCCAGCTGCTGTTGACTATCTGGAGACATGTTTGTTTACCAAATTGCATGAATTTGCACTTCCTCAAACTTGATGTGTACTCCCATTGCTTCTACGTGCCATACCTCTGCAAGCCGTGGTTTAGTTTCTTGCAGATATTCAGCAGTGTGCTGTTAGAGGCTCAGATAATTACACTGCCAGCTTACAGGAGGGAGAGATTGTTGTGGAGTTAATCAAAAGGGTAAGCAGCAGAGAACAGTGTCATATTCCAGACATTAGTGGTTGTAACTGGTTATGGTAACATTTCATTGGTCACACTTCATACATTAGTGGCTGTAACTGGTTATGATAACTTTTCATTTATCACACTCTAAACATCAGTGGTTGTAACTGGTTATGGTAACATTAAAAATTAGTGTTTGAATTGCAAACCAATTTAATTTTCATACCATTAGTGGTAATTCAGCTAACTGTTTTGAATGGCTAAGCCAGAATCTTTGAATAGGTCTATGCCAGCTATGTCAGAAGAAGTAGGGTAGTGGATGTGTAACATATGCCAATGCAGCTAGCTGGAATTTAGTAAAGAATTATATGTTATTTGAATACCAAACTGAGTTGTACAGATGCTTATGTAAAAAATAGATTTGTAAAGTTGCTTGTTTAAAAATGTACCAGCAGTGGGTCCTGACTGTATTGTAATTGAATAAAAAAAAAAAAAAAATATATATATATATATATATATATATATATATATATATATATATATATATATATGGATCACCTTTAAAACCTCGAAATCGCGTTTCGCCGACACACTAATGACCGACACCAAAAGACCGACAACAAAAAACGCCGGCAACGCGAAACACCGAAAACCATTACAGCAACACACTACACGTAAACAACACAGTACACTACATAACATATGCACTATCCCTAACCCAAACCCTAACCCTAAGGTCCGACACTACCGCACACTTACCCTACCTGCACCCTAACCCTAACTCACTTACCCACCTGTAACCCCAAGATCCGACACTACCGCACACTCACCCTACCTGCACCCTAACCCTAACTCACTTAACCCACCCCTAAACCCACAGTCCCTCACTATCACACACACACCCTACCTGCACCCTAACCCTAACTCACTTAACCCACCCCTAAACCCACAGTCCCTCACTATCGCACACACACCCTACCTGCACCCTAACCCTAACTCACTTAACCCACCCCTAAACCCACAGTCCCTCACTATCGCACACTTACCTGTCCGCTCCCTAACACTAAATCCCTCACTCGATCGCACACTTACCGAGTCCGTCGGGTTCTCACCTTGTCGGTCATCTGCGTTGTCGGTGATTTCGTCCCGTCTGATTCCGTGTCGGCGGAACGCGTTGTCGGGCATTTAAAGGTGACCCATATATATATATATATATATATATATATATATATATATATATATATATATATATATATAGGTGTGTGTGTGTTAACAGAGAATACTGGAAGAGAAGAGATTAAGCTCAGCTCCATCTAAGTTTGGAAAATAGTAAGAAATTAAATAACTGGGCCTAGGCTATAATGATGTTATCTTTCAGTTTTGAATGAAGCCAGAGATGCCATGTCTGTAAGAAGCATGGCTTGTTAGTCTCTGTAGGAAGAGGAGTAGAAGTTTTGAATTGTTTTATCACTTCCAGAAGCTGCACCAGATCTGAGCTTGTGTGTGTATTATTGTTACGCAGCTGCTAAATCCTGGCAGTTTCTAGCAATGGGGAATTGCATGGGAACCAAAAGTCAGATGACCAGATGTATGTAATGTCATTCTGTACAGAGATAATGTTTTAATATTAGTGAGACAGAAGTCTCTCAGGGCAGTCTGTTTCTTGGAACCTGACATAGAAGGATCCCTCACATACTTCATCTTGCCTTGCTCTATTAAGTAAGTAGGAACAGTAATTATCTAGCTCAGTCAGGAAAATATAGTGAGAATAGTTGAGTATTGTTTTTTTTTTCTGTAACTGTGTGAATCTTTCCAGCTGTGTTATTTTTAATATTTCCTGTGTATGAAGCTTTGGTGTTTACTGTAAATGGATATTTTGTATTTTCATGTTTTTATTATTTATTATTAAATATATTTAAACTTTTCATTGTGGCTGGTACTTTAGATAATATTTTAACCTTTGAGAGTACTTGTATCTGTTGGTGACACAGGCCACTCCTGAAATCTGGCTATTTGGTCAAAAATTACCATTTGTATTAATAATTTTCACTCAGCATAATGCAAACTCCACACAGAAGGTATCCCAACCAAGAATTGAACCATGGTACCTCTTCCTGTGAGGCAACAACACTAACTGCTGTGCCGCCCTTTTGTTTCATAAATACAGCAGGAAAAAAAAAAGACAGTCATGTTAATGGAGGGCTGTGAGGGAACTGATGTAGTTTAAACTGTAATGTCACTGAGCAGGCATAAAATGATTTTTTTTTTTTTTTTTAGGAAGAAAGTGTGGCTTTTTCCAGATCTGAAAAAAATAACTGTAAGCATCTTCATAAGAAGCTACCAAAGGGTGACTCTGATATCCACTTTAGAACAAAGCATTGTAAATCACTAAAACATGGCGTTGCAACTTAAGTAGTTTTCAGTAGATTCAGCCCCAAACTTTGATGCTGCTTTTCTACAGTACTGTATCAGGAGTACAGTTGTGCTTCTTGCAGCTAGTGCGAATGATTTTACAGACTGCCAGGAACTAACACTGTTCTCAGGGAAATTTCTGTAGTCATAAACTTAGAAAAAGCAAGTCTCCCATGTGTGAGGTTATATGAAAAAATGATAGTGTTAGACATGTGAGAAAATATTAAAATATTCCAAATAATGATGTACAAAGCAAGCTGAAAATGCTAATCATAAAAATATAATTTATTGATCACAATGTATTCTTCACACAATGTGAATATCAAACCTTTTATTCCTACAGACAAGTTTAAATCATGTTCTGTTAAGGAAACATTGTGGCTTTCACCCCCTAGCTCTGTAATCTGTCTCCTTACACAAAACATTCCTATTGTTTTGCAATATTCCTAAAAATGTTTAACATCCAAAAAGACTTGCACTGTTCTAAACAAGGTTAAAGAGAGCCCTACCACTGTAATTTATTCTTGAAACATAATGTGCAGAGACGATTTAAACTCAGCACAGCTCCTCGTGGTGTCCAGCAGAGTTCCTAGAGCAGCAGAGACCAGAAAAGACAAACTTTCCAGATTCTAAGTATTTTTTTCTGCATTTTCGACTTTTTAAGCCTTTCGACTACTATTTCTGCCTGTTTTATTCTGTTGTTACCTGTTTTTACTGTTTTTAATAGCTTGAATTGTTTGTTGCACTTGCTTGTTTAAGTTTTGCTTAAAAGTTAAACAACAGGCTAATACACTCAAGTGTACTAGCTTTTGATAGCAATTAGTCGAAAAACACAGCATTTATTGTATTTTCTGCCTATTTGAAAAAAAAACTTGAAAAAAACAAAAAAAATACTCTTGTTTTCCATACTTTCCTAATAGTTTGTTCCAGTGATCAGATTTTGCTGATCCCTGGGCTTTGTCTTGGTTCCTGTGTTTCTCCATTTTCCTTGTTTGGTCAAGGGGAAGTTTCTTTACTCACCAGTGAGGGTGGGGAGTACTGAGCTGCCTGTTTGTCCTCAGAGGAGTGGTTTAAACCAGTAACTTGTAGTTTATTGGCCATTTTGGGTCATTTCCTGTCTTTTCCAGCCCCCTGCTGTAAAGCGCGCTTTGGCGGGCTTTTCTGGCTATAGAGAACTCAGCACAGCTCCTCGTGGTGTCCAGCAGAGTTCCTAGAGCAGCAGAGACCAGAAAAGACAAACTTTCCAGATTCTAAGTATTTTTTTTCTGCATTTTCGACTTTTTAAGCCTTTGACTACTATTTCTGCCTGTTTTATTCTGTTATTACCTGTTTTTACTGTTTTTAATATCTTGAATTGTTTGTTGCACTTGCTTGTTTAAGTTTTGCTTAAAAGTTAAACAGGCTAATACACTCAAGTGTACTAGCTTTTGATAGCAATTAGTCGAAAAACACAGCATTTATTGTATTTTCTGCCTATTTGAAAAAAAACTTGAAAAAAACAAAAAAAATACTCTTGTTTTCCATACTTTCCTAATAATAGTTTGTTCCAGTGATCAGATTTTGCTGATCCCTGGGCTTTGTCTTGGTTCCTGTGTTTCTCCATTTTCCTTGTTTGGTCAGGGGGAAGTTTCTTTACTCACCAGTGAGGGTGGGGAGTACTGAGCTGCCTGTTTGTCCTCAGAGGAGTGGTTTAAACCAGTAAGTTTATTGGCCATTTTGGGTCATTTCCTGTCTTTTCCAGCCCCCTGCTATAAAGCACGCTTTAGCGGTTAATCAGGTTTAAACTATTCGGGCTACCTAAAGTCCACTCTTCAAATTTTCCCTTAAAACTACCTTCCTCAAAGTATACTACTGTTCTATTTAGTGTATCCTATAACTATAAATTATCTCTACTTGACTCCCAAGTGGACTATTCTCTATCTGTATAGCCCAGCACTTGCTCCTACAGTACTTATCACCTTGATACAGCACTCTTGTTATAGATAGTACCCCAAAAAAGCAAACCCCATTTCTCAGTCACCCACATCCCCCAAAACCTTTTTTAAGTTTTTCTGTCTATTCCTTCTAGCATGTCGAGGGATCAGTTGCTAATGTCCTCTCCTGCTCAGCTGGTGAACCTGGGAATATTGAGACAATGTTACAATTGCCTCATGTACACAGACAACCCTCTCCTCCTCCCACAAAACACAAATACATGCAAGAGATGCAACTATACGGCCAAACTGGAGGCTGAGCTCTCTCAACATAGGACTGGCAAGACCAGACAGGAGGAGAAGGTAACCACACACACTATAGACCCAGTCTCACATAATACCATCACAACCTCAAATCATACACATAAACACACAAAGACATACTCGGAGGCTCTGATCAAAAATCTACCAAAACAGCAGAGGCCACCAAAGCAGACACCCAAACAACTACCACCTCAGAACACAACACCTGCAACACATAGACCACACAGTCAGAGTGTCAAGCAGTCACAGTCCTTAAGGCCAAACACAATGCCAGACAACGCTAGTCATTGGTGACTCCATAGTCAGACACACTGACATCCCGCTCACCAGACTGAGTAAGGAAAAGGTCACAGTAAGCTGCCTGTTGGGCACTAGAATCCGCCACATAACGCAAGCACTCAGGTCTCTCAACAGCAGGTACAAGTACGACTCAATCATTGTCCACGCTGGTGTAAATGACCTGAGACGTACCTCCTTGGACTACATGAAAAGAGACATAGAGGAGCTCTCTGATTATGTAGCCCAAGCAGGTATGACCCTGACCTTGAGCAGTATCCTACCTTCACCAAGAATGATGCCACAATATAGAGATAAGATGATCAGCTTTAACAATTGGCTTAAACTCTGGTGTCATTCAAAGGGGATCCAATGTCTGTCTGCCTGGGATGACATGCTGGGCAAGCCACGCTGCTTCAAGAAGGAACGGCTTGCACCTGTCACCCTGGGATTCGGATTTTGGCAAAGGCTCTTGCCACCCCATAGTGCCTTTTTTAAGCAAGGCTCACATTCTAAACCTACCAACCTAGAAGACAACAAACAAAAAAACTAAGGGTAATGCTGCTCAATGCCAGAAGTCTTAACCTCAAGATGCACGCACTCGAGGCCCTTCTCAGTATGGAGAACATCGATGTCTGTGCTGTGACAGAAACCTGGTTCAAGGCTCCTGACAGCACCCCAGCACTATCAGGTTTTACCTCATATCATGCGTTCCGGCCCCAAAATCCGGACAATACCAAGAAAGGTGGGGGGGTATCCATATTCATCAAGGATACCCACACCTCAAGATTGGTGGCAACGCATGATGCATCGGAAACCATCCAGGTGCAATTAACCATAGGCAAGACTGCTTTGCAATTTGTAGCATGTTACAGGCCACCCTCGCAAACTCAGGAACCTCACATGGCCTTCCTGAAAACACTGGAGGGGATAAATGTATCTCCGAACACCATCATACTAGGTGACTTCAACTACCCTAATATAGACTGGGAACACTACTCAAGCCCAAACACTCTAGCCCAAAAGTTCCTGGAATTCATAAACTCAAATGCCATGGAACAACTAGTCACCATCCCCACAAGAGGAGAAAACATACTTGATCTCATCATCACGAACATGGGAGCACAATGTCCAACACCGGAAGTATACCCCTCACTGGTGAGATCAGATCACAAACTAATCTCGCTGGAGGTCCTTATCCCGCCCCCACCCGAAATAAAAAAGACCACAGTAAAGAACTTCTCGAAAGCCGACTTCACACTTCTTAAGACTAGTGTGGTCTCCTTTAAGGCCCCCGAGCCGGCGGTAAACATTACTCAAACCGCTGAATCACTTACAAATGCCTTCTACCAGCACCTGCAGGGCTGCATGGATCAGGCAATCCCAAGCAAAACAAAGACTCTTTGTACCAAAGGCAAGCGTCCAGTCTGGTGGACCCCAGCCATAAACAAACTCGACAACAAAAGGAAGGCGCTACTACAAGATAGAGCGAAATCCGTAGAAGGGAAGACACCCCTGCTCATTATGAGTAAAACACTGAGGTTCCCCCATAAAATCATCCAAGGCGAATTTTGAGAGTAAACCCGCTAAGGACTCTAGGGACAATCATGAGGCCTTTTTTACCTATGTTAGACACCTGGGAGGAAACTCCCAGATATGCTCAGAATTAGTTCGAAATGATGTAAATATCACTGAACCTACAGACATTGCCAACATACTGGCTGACAGGTTCAGTGCAGATTTCTCCCCAACTGGAGGGATATCTATACCAGAGGATTGTAGCCCCCCAAACATCTCAAATGCTTGGGTGAGAACTGCTCTATCCAAGGCGAAAAACACTGCATCCATGGGACCAGATGGTGTCCCCGGTTGTGTGCTCCATGAACTCAACGAGGAATTAAACCCACAGTTAGGACAGCTGTTTAATCTTAGTCTCACCTCCGGATACGTACCCAGGGAGTGGCGCACAGCGACTGTGGTCCCACTTCACAAAGGCGGTGCCTCCACCGACCCTGGAAATTACCGTCCCATTAGCTTGACAAGCCTTATCTGCAAAGCCATGGAGAGGATCATAATGGATCTCATAAATAAAGACATAGGGAATTTGCAGACTTTGGATCCAACCCAGTTTGGCTTTGTCAAAGGCAGATCATGCCTTTTAAACTTGGTTGACTTTTTCAAACAGTCACCAAGGCCATTGATGAGGAAAGGCAGTCCATACAGCCTACCTAGACCTGGCGAAGGCTTTCAATACAATACCCCACTCGGGTATCATTGAAAAACTCATCAATTTAAATGTAAACCCATACATTACAAGATGGGTTGCAAACTGGCTGAGTGACAGAACCCACAGGGTCAGAGTTGCTGGCGCCATGTCAGACTCAAAGCCTGTCACAAGTGGTGTCCCACAGGGCTCAGTCCTGGGCCCACTCTTGTTTGGCATCTACTTTTCTGAAGTACAAGCAAACACAGGAGGGTTATGGCTGACAAAGTTTGCAGATGACTGCAAACTGGCCGTAGTCGAAAACACATCTGACACAGATATCCTTCAGAAGGGTCTCACAGAAACGGATAACTGGTGCCAGAGCCATGGCCTAAAGTTAAATGCCAAGAAATGCATAGTCATACCCTTCGGGAAAAACAAGGTTACCCCTAGCTACCATATAGGTGGCTATCCACTGATCACAGAAGAAGTTATCAGGGACCTGGGGACCCAGGTTGACAGTAGCCTTTCATTCGACACTCATATTGCTAAAGTAGTTAGGAAGACCTTCTACATTGCCCACCTTATCATGAAGGGATTCACATCTAGATCAAGGGAGGTCATAGTCTCCCTATACTCATCACTCATCAGACCAATGATTGAGTACAATGCCCCATTCGGAATGTATCTGACCCGACACTTGCAGCAGCTGGAGAGGCCACAAAAGTTCCTCACCAAATGGATAAAGGGTCTCAAAAATCTGTCTTATGCTGCCCGACTGAAAGAACTCCAGCTATATTCAGTTGCTTACCGCTTGCTCAGAGGTGACCTGTGCCTGACATACAAGGCCATGTCAAACCCAGATTTGATGAACATGCTTCATCTCAAAAAATCTAGATCCCTCAGAGCCACAAGGCGGGAGACTTAAACCTCGACACGGTTATTAATAGGACGTGCTGGAGGGATAGATTCATCACCCAAAGACTCCCTATGCTGTGGAACAAAATCCCGGTATATGTGAGGCAGAGCACCTCGCTGGCCTTGTTCAAGAGGAATCTTGACCAATGGAAGGGAGATCGCAGATACACCCCAGGGGTTACCTCAGTGTCACTGCTCGACAGAGGCACAGCAAAATAATGGGCATAGTTTCTCCAAACTAAAGGGGTGGCGTAAGCCACAAAACTATGGGCTAGGCTTGTAAATGCCCTCGGGCAGATAGCCTAGTATGAACCTATAAGAATAAACTTACAACAGTCATTTGAAGAAATATATTCTGAAACTTGTTTTTTGAGGCCCACTTTGAATAGAACGGATGATAATTTTATCATAAAGGTATACAAGATATAAATAAAGAGGTTAATATGAATGCCTTATATGTCTTGAAAATGCTGAGGAATTACGTTTCAATGCTGATTTATGAAGAATGGTTATCCTGAATATATCATATGTCTTGAAAAGGCTGAGAAATTTTTTCTGCATAAGTAATTTGAAGATGATAGGGCATGCCAAAAATATTAGCACTGATGGGTAGTGCTAATCACCAGGAGATGTTTTTTTTTTTAAATCCATTGTAGCTGTGCATGTAGTGAAGACTACATGGACTTCTGAAGTAAGTGACCTGCCCCATTACTTGCAGTAGGCACAGCATTCAAAACACCATCATGTTGTAGATATTGGCACCACCAGCAGTAATGCTTTTTGAATATCCTGTCTAACACATACAGGTGTCATGAGGTTTGATTGTATTGTCTGTCCACTTATTACTATAAGAAGATATTTTAGAGAGACTGTCAGTTTATTGCTAGAATTGCTGGGTCACTTAAATGTGGTAATTAGAGATGGTGCATGTATATATTTTTTTCCAAACATCTTTATAAAATTTACACACATGACAAAGGCAATATTGCATTTATATAAATGAAAAATATACAAAATGATATAACTTTAGTTGCAAACAGTTTACATCACAGACGCCATCAAAACAACTGTAGTAAACATTATGCATCACTTATAAACCACCTCGTCATTGTTAGTTAAGCATTATATAGCCCATTCAAATCTTGCCTCTTAAACCTCAATGTTTTTCGTGTTTCACTGTTGCAGTCATTACATTTGGGTAATCCTGCTGGCAGGTTGCCCTCAGTCAGCCTGAATTCCAAAGTCCTGGGTCCATCGTCGGCTGCTGTCGCTCCTTCCCTGACGTCAGGTCATCAAGGGTATAAAAGATGCGGCCAACGCCATTTTCTTTAGTCTTTCTTGACGCGCAGTGCCCGAAGCAGAAGCAGTTCGCAAGTGCCGGTCAGCCGACTGCTGAGATTTTCGTGTGCGAGTTTCAGATCCGAAGTCTTCTATAAAGCTAAGTACCCCGTTGGGGAAACATTTTTCTTGCTCCAGACCGATGTCAGAAAAAGTTAATAATTGTATTTCTTGTGGGAAGCATATACCTCATAAGGATTTTCATTCTTACTGTATTTCTTGCCTAGGCCCGGATCACAATGTTTCTGGTTGTCGGTTTTGTGCTTGATTTAACCAACGCACTATTAAGCGTCGGTATGATTTTGCTTTAAACTATTTTGGACGCTGGTTTAATTATCCAGAAATGTCGTCGGATAGCCATCCGACTACCGGAGTTCACAAAAAACGCAAAGAAAAGGAAAGAGACAACCGAGGCCCAAAACGGACGACGAAGCTTCTCCTAAGCCAGTCGCCGGTTCGCCGGCTCTGTGAGGCGCTTTCGCAGCTCCTGACGCCCGCTACTTTAGACTCTACTGACTCCCACGTGGAGTTGGCCATGCCGCTGGAAGCTTAAGGTATTGGAGCCTCGGATATTATCACTTCAGTTGGGTCCGGAGCCGCTGAGCAGGCACCGGCTTCTGAGGGTGTATTCAGACCTAAGCATCTTTACATCAAACCGACTTCAGCTTCAAAGACAAAGACTAAAGCACCTTCCAAAGCAAAGAAACAAACTCAAGAGCCACGTGGTCAGGCTTCTATGCCCAAAAAAACAGGTGCTGAAAATGGCCAAAGACTTGATTACCTTGATCAGGGGTTCCCATCCCCTACCTGATAAGAGGCCTAGGCAAGAGGCTGACTATGAATCTTCAGATCAGGTTTCCATTTCATCTGATTCCTCTTCTGATAAGGAATATTCTCTTCCCCCCTATGAGGATTCTGATGCTGAAGAATCTATACCTTCAGCTTCCCCTCCGGAGGACTATTCTTTTGGGGAAACCTTGCATACCATGAGGGAGCATTTCCACTGGGAGAGCCAAGATTTTTCAGAATCTAAAAAGAGGCTTAGGGATTTCCTTTTACTACCTCAGCACAAGCCACTAGTCATCCCACCTGTGTTTGACATTGTAGATGATGTGTTTTCGGAGTCTAGTCTTACACCTGACTCCTTACCTCCAGCTCCTGTTAAGCCAGACAGATATTACAGGGTTCCTGACTCTCATAAATTCCTTTTTAAAAACCCTGCCGCAGACCCAGAAACTATTTCTCAGGGTCCCAAAGGAGTTAAGGCTTCCACTGCAAAAAACCCTACCCCCTCTGACAGAGATTTTAGGGCATTGGATAGATGGGGAAACAAGGTTTACACATCTGCTACCTTGGCTATAAGGGTTTTAAACTGTCAGTTTCATATGCTCAAATATCAGCAACATGTCATTGCATTGCTGCAGAAAACAAGGAAATGCAGGATTTATTGCATGCAGCTGAACAAGTTGGAAAACAAGCTTTGCAACGTGGTTTTGATTCTTTAGAGGCCTCCTGCAGGGCTGCAGTTACAGGTTCTGTTATTAGGAGGCATGCTTGGTTAAAGGAACAAAATCTGCCTGATCATGTTAAATTATTCGATGCACCTTTACAGCATGATACTTTGTTTGGTGTTAAGGCAGAAGAGGTGTTAAAGAAAATGGAGGACAAAGCTAAATCTTAGCAAACTGGGAGAGCCAAGATTATTCAGAATCTAAGAAAAGGCTCAGAGACTTCCTTTTACTACCACAACACAGGCCCCTTTCTGTTCCACCTGTGTTAGACATTGTAGAGGCAGATCCCAGCCCCAAGGTTCATACAGGTCTAAACAATGGGGTGCTGCTACCTCCAAAACTGGAGAAGACAAATCACAGTCATACAGGAAACGGTCCCAATGACCCCCCCCCCCACACACACACACACACACACACACACCGCCTGCACCAAGCACTTATCTTCTGGCAGCAACTTTAGGGGGAAAACTAGCACTTTTTTCTTAAACTTGGCACATAATAACCCAGGACAAATGGTTCTTAAACATAGTGTCACAAGGCTACAAGTTTCACTTCCATACCCAGCCAAGGGCAAACAGTTGGCCAGACCTGCCAAAACATCAATGAGCAGAGGCACAAAAACAAGTCTCATCCCTCATGGACATGAGGGCCATTCAACAAGAAAAAGAGCAAGAACAAGGACAAGGATTTTATTCAAGACTGTTCTTGTTACCCAGAAAGGACAAAGGCTGGAGACCAGTACTAGACCTGTCTATTCTAAACACATATCTGGATATTCCAAAATTCAAAATGTTGACTGTACAGCAGCTTCTGCCCATGTTGGGCAAGAAGGCTTGACTTGTGACTTTAGATCTAAAAGAGGCATACCTGCATGTCCCAATCAGACAAACATGCAGAAGATGCCTCAGATTCAAAGCTGGCTCAATGCACTACCAATTCTCTGCACTGCCCTTTGGCTTATCTACTGCGCCCAGGGTCTTCACAAAGTGCCTGGCACCAGTAATTGCATTCTGCAGACAAAGAGGAATACAAATATATCCTTACTTGGACGACTGCCTCATTCAAGCAGAGAACAAGGACATTCTACTACAGCATCTGGCATTTGTAAAGAGATTACTACCATGCCTAGGGTACACAGTCAACGAACATAAATCAAAACTAAGTACCCTCTCAAGAGATAATATTCCTGGGTGCAAGCATAAATACAACTGCCCAGATGGCTTATCTCACGCCAGACAAACAAAGGCAACTGACTGCTTATTTCAAACTGTTGGCAACAAAGGCCCAGTTATCTGCAAGAAAAATTCTGCAGGCTTTACATGGCATCCTGCATTCTACTAATTCCATATGCAAGACTGCATATGAGGAAACTTCAATGGTACCTAAAAAGTGTTTGGACTCAACATTGCCACAGCCTGGAAACAATAGTTACTCTCATTCCCTGCCTGCAACAGGAGTTTCGATGGTGGGCGAAGGCCTGTCACCAGAACAAGGGACAGCCATTCACTCTACCCCCAGCCACACAGACATTATCAATGGATGCATCGGATAATGCCTTGGGAGCCCACATCAGAGGAAGATGTATTCAAGGCACATGGTCCGCAAACCAAATGCATCTACATATCAATCAAAAAGAGATGATAGCTGTTCAAAATGCCCTGACAGCCTTCAAGGACCTACTTCATCCAGAACAACTACTGATAAAGACAGACAACACCACGGTCATGTGGTATATAAACAAGCAGGGAGGCACTCATTCTTACCCCATTTGCAGACTAGCCATGACTTTGTGGGACACAGCATTGACTTACCAAGTACATCTGCAGGCACAGTTCCTGCCAGGAAAGATAAATACTCTGGCAGACGAACTAAGCAGAAACCTCATGGATCCCCACGAGTGGAAATTGGATCCACAAGTCTTCAGCATGGTAACAAGGAAATGGGGATGCCCAGACATAGATCTATTTGCCTCACCTCACAACTGCCAACTAAAGAGATTCTGCACAAGGACTTATTACAGACAAGCATGGAAAGTGGATGCCCTATCTTTCAGCTGGAAAAACTTAACAGTATATGCCTTTCCTCCTCTGCCTCTCCTCCCCAAGGTACTCCTAAAGGTCAGACAGGAGAAGCCAAAAATTATACTGATTGCCCCAGACTGGCCACGCCAGTACTGGTATCCACTCCTAAGGAACTTGTCTCAATGCCCAGCCTGGACCTTACCTCAAGTGCCTCATCTACTGTCCCAGCAGAACAATCAAATCCTGCACAGCCAACTCAAGACCTTAAATCTGGCAGCATGGCGGATAATGTAGTCATACAAAACTCACCTCTCACTAAAGCAGCGATGGATGTCATTTTGGAGGCCAGGAGGCCTAGTACTAGAAAATCCTATGCTGGAAAATGGAAGAGATTCTGTGCTTGGAACCAGGCACAAGGAATTGACACAGCTGTACCAAATATTCCTCAGATTTTGCAGTACTTGACTGAGATGCTGGACAAAGGCCTTTCCTTTTCATCTATAAAAATTCATGGCCCTGCCATTTCGGCTCATTACAATACAGAGCCACCAATCTTTTCTCATCCTTTATTAAGGCAGTACCTCAGAGGGGCCAAAAATTTAAGGCCTCCAAGGAGATCACCAATACCTACATGGGACCTCAATTATGTCTTGGAAAAACTCACCCTGCCTCCTTTTGAGCCAGCCGCTTTCAGCTGATATAAAGTTTTTATCTTGGAAAACAGTTCTGCTCTTAGCAATAACTTCTGCAAGATGAGTCTCAGAGCTGCAGGCAGTCATGGCTGTGGAATCTTTTATCATTTTTTTATCCAGACAGGGTTTCTCTGAGGACAAACTCGACATTTATGCCTAAGGTAGTGTCCAGTGTAGCCCTTAACCAAATTATTCATCTGCCTACCTTTTATCCAAACCCACAGAATAAGGGGGAGAGAATTCTGCATTCTTTGGACATACACAGACAGCTACGCTTCTATTTGAACAGAACCAAAGCTTTCAGAAAGACAGCAATTACTAGTGCATATGCTGCAGGATCACAAGGAAAGGCTATTTCAAAGCAGACTATTTCAAAGTGGATAGGCCACTGCATTCATTTCTGCTATTTACAACATGGCAAGCCAGTACCTAAGGGCATTAGGCCACATTCAACCAGAGCAGCAGCCACTTCAGCAGCCTTCCTCAGGAGAGTACCAACCAAAAACATTTTAAAGGCTGCTACTTGGAGTTCAGTGCACACCTTCACAAAGCACTATCACTTACCACTCTACTCTAAATCCAGGGCAAGTTTTGCCACTGCAGTTCTGCAGGGCCTAATAGCCGCTCCTAATGCTATTTAGCTCCAGCCTCCCAACCTTAGCTTTGGGATTCAACCCAATTGTAATGACTGCAACAGTGAAACATGAAGAACATAGTACAGTTGTGTACACTTACCATAAATGTAAATGTTCGAGTGTATTCATTGTTGCAGTCCAGGTTACCCACCCGCCATCCCCCATTTCTTTGCTGGAACTTATCTGTACTTCTCTATTCTATACAACCTATGTGGTATATTTGCTTGTAGATGAAGGCAAAATTTATACTTTGGTGCATGCATGTTTTATTGACATATTTTTAGCCTACCCTTTTGGGGGCACCTGACATCTGGGCAAGAAAAACTGAAGAAAATGGCGTTGGTTGCATCTTTTATACCCCTGGCACACTGACATCAGGGAAGAGGTGACAGCAACCGACGCCGGACCTAGACTTTAGAATTCAGGCCGACTGAGGGTAGCCTGCCAGCAGGATAACCCAATTGTAATGACTGCAACAGTGAATACACTTGAACATCTACATTTATGATAAGTGTACACAACTGTACTTTCTTGGTACCCAGAAAGGACAAGGCCTGGAGGCAATACTGGACCTATGTATTTTGAACACATTCCTGCATATATACCAAAATTCAAGATGTTGACTTTGCAGCAGCTTCTGCCCATGCTGGGCAAGAATACTTGGCTGGTGACTTTAGACCTTAAAGAGGTATACCTGCATGTCCCAGTCAGACAAATATGCAGAAGATACCTCAGATTCAAGGCTGGCTCAATGCATAACCAATTCTCTGCACTACCCTTTGGCTTATCTACTGCGCCCAGGGTCTTTACTAAGTGCTTGGCACCAATAATTACATTCTGCAGACAAAGATGAATACAAATATATCCTTACTTGGACGACTGTTTAATTCAAGCAGAGAACAAGGACATTCTTCTACAGCATCTGGCGTTTGGGAAAAGACTTCTAACATGCCTAGGGTACACAGTCAACGAAAAGAAATCAAAACTAGTACCCTCTCAAGAGAGAATATTCCTGGGTGCAAGCTTAAATACAACTGCCCAGATGGCTTATCTCACGCCAGACAAACAAAGGCAACTGACTACCTATTTCAAAATGTTGGCAACAAAGGCCCAGATATCTGCAAGACAAATTCTGCAGGCTTTGGGCTTCATGGGATCCTGCATCCTACTAATTCCATATGCAAGACTGCATATGAGGAAACTTCAATGGTACCTAAAAAGTGTTTGGACTCAACATTGCCACAGCCTGGAAACAATGATTACTCTCATTCCTTGCCTGCAACAGGAGTTTCGATGGTGGGGAAAGGCTTGTCACCAAAACAAGGGACAGCCATTCATATTACCCCCAGCCAGGCAAACACTAACAACGAATGCATCAGATTATGCCTGGGAGGCCCACATGACTGGAAGATGCATTCAGGGCACATGGACCCCAAATCAAATGCATCTACATATCAATCAAAAAGAGATGCTAGCAGTTCAAAATGCCCTGACAGCCTTCAAGGGCCTACTTCATCCAGGACAACTACTGATAAAGACAGACAACACCGTGGTCATGTGGTACATGAAATGAAGTGACAGATTGTGTTGGACTTGCAGGTTCCCTATCAGCAATGTGAGGCCAGGTACTCAAGCCCTTAAACTGAGATACATTAGAACGTGTCATTAAAGCTTTAAAGATTTTTTGGCAGGGAGAGGTGAAGCTTTCTGCACCTCCCTATGTTAAGAGTTGCACCTCCCCACCCCCTGCCTCTTACATATACTAACACTTATGTCAGTCTACAGAAGAGAGGGGACAACGCTCATTTACCCCGGTTGCACTGAAAGTTTTGCTGCAACCAGAATCACACTTTGTGTTATTGAATTTTCAGTGGCCATCCAAATGAATACGTACCACCTAGTTTAAATGACAACTTCACTTTTGCACCTTTACTAAACCAGACATTCATTCAGGTGTCATTTAGTTCCGTGATAGCATTCTACATTTTAAATGCTATCTGATTTAAACTCTTGTATAAGAATATAGGGTTTTTTGTTCACTTAGAAAAAGTTTGGTGTAGCAACAGTGCACGCCAAAGTGTATTGAGAGCCAGTAAGTTTTTATTTTCTTTATCAGTGTTTTAGTTTGTTTTATTCAGCTTTTAGAGATAGCAAGTTGCCTTTCTTGGCTTTTGCAAACTAAAATTCTCCATTATGGGGCTATGGGTGCCCATTAATTCCTACTTTACAACTCTGATACTTTTCTACAATTTCATCTTTCCACTTGTCGCCTCACAGCAAGAGGTTCTCTGGTTTGATTCTTGCCTGGGGTGCCTTCTGTGCGGAGTCTCCATGTCCTCCCTGCGTTCATGTGGGTTTCCTCCCAAGGTACAAAGACATGCATCTGGAACGTTTCTCCCCGGGCCTCCACTGAAATTGGCTTCGTTCCAAGTCGGACTTTCCCAGTAAACAAATGTTAAAAAAATAAATACGTGTGTATATATATATATATATATATATATATATATATATTTATTGTGTTCCTCAAAATCACTGTTGAAATGGAGATTGCCGTACAGTCTTGAATGGTATATTTACTGGTTTACTCACTGCAGTATGATCTTGGAGTTGGTATATTTAATTAGCAGGAGGTGGGGGGGGCAGGAGGTCTTGCCCCCTGTAAAAATGTAAACAAAAGAATATTTTTTGTTTTTATTTTTTTTTATTTAAATTTCAAGGTTTCAAAACTTTCGATCTTATGGTCTCAACCATAAGAAAGTTGATGTTTTGAAAGTTATTTAGAAGTAGACCCCTATATTTATATATATATATATATATATAAAATGTGTGTATGTATATAAGTATATGCGTGTATAAAAGGAGAGGCGGGGGCTTTGGTGGGGGGCCTACTTGTCTACATAAGTGATTTTTTTTCCTTTGTTTGATTCTCCTGGAGTGATTATTTTTTTATTTATTTTTGTTCAGTCATGTAAATGTTCACTGTTTCATTAGGCAATTGCATTATCACATAGCTGCATCAAGTATAGCATGAAACAGAGTAAAATAACATATACAGTATTTACAAAGGACAGCAGCTACTGTGTGACATGTCTGTCAGATAAGATGAGTTCAAAAGTAAAAGGATTAAACGGAAGAGGACATTAACAACAAATGTTAAAGCATAAACATTTGTATTATTTTTGTAACTGCTGTTTTACAGGTCTGCTTGTACTGTACTTATATTTGTTTTCCATATATTCTAGGTAATGCACTCTAGGCAACTGGTGTAATTTCAGCAAAAGTGCTCTATTACTGCTGAGGTAAAGGAGGCCTACACTGTGCATCTGTCCTCTAGTACATAAATTCCACTGCACAGCAGTCTCTTTGTGCAAAGTGTGAGATTGTCTGTACTCAGAAGTCAAATTGTAACATCCAGCTTTAACTATGAATGCTTTCTGCAAACCTTACAAATCTTTTCTCCTGCAGATGACGTGACGAGCCAACATAACATTTATTACTGGTTTTAGATGCATGTCTGTATCCGTTTATGCACTATCATCTGCTAAATAAAGTATGAAACAGCAGAGGCACGGTATAAATCTGCTAAATAAAGTATGTTTTGTAGTCACATTCCATGGAGAAGTGTTTCTGCACATGCAAGCAAAAGATAGAGATGAACTTTTCCAAACTGACTATATCTTGTTATTCAAGGCATCCTTTTGTGAAGTTTCACTCTACACATTCAAATAAACCAAATTTCCGAACCTAAGAAGTAAACCTGCACCTTGTTATAAAAAGACAGCTTCTCCGTTTGCTAAAGCCTGGATTACTACAGTGAATGAAACATTTGCCCTGACCCTAATACACTAGGGTCAGAAGGGCACAGATGCACTAAAATGACATCTCAATAAGTATCCAAATATAAAACACTGGTCCTCTCCTGCATTTCTACTTTGTTTCATTTTTGTCCTTACTTAACTGTTTAAATCTCATTTGAAGTTTATCTGTAGCTTGATTTCAAGAAGGCACATTGAGTTAAAGTAGGATAAGACATTATGTTTCATAATTTAAATGCTTGGAGCTCTAAAGATACAAAACTTGCCATGGATGATATTGAAAAGACTGTTATAAGTATGATGTGATTTATTCTACAGAACTGAAACTGTGGCACTTCAATACAAACCAGATTCAGCAGTCTGGAATGGTTCCTACAAGTGTAACTGCAACAGATTAAAATGTGGATGTTATTCCTCATGCACGCACGAAATAAGCTCCTTGAAGCACGACAAACAGTGGTTCTTTCCAGCAGAATCTATGACCACGATACATGATTGTGACACCACATGAAACAAAACAGGAAATGGAAATGCAACAGACTGCGATAAATATGACCATACCCAGACAACATAAAGCTGAAAGAAGTTACAAAAGTAGTAGGGAGACTTAGAAAATAAATGGAATGCGAAAGCCATAAAGAAAGCACGTCATGAACCGTCACACTGCAAAATGTTGTTTGCATAGTATAGTTTTACAGTTCTACTTTAAATCTCAAAATATTGAAATTCAGTATCTTGAGACCAGAATACCAAACTTACATAAAAATGAAAAATCACAACACGTGCGTTCAAAATCTTGAAAGTAAAGAAGCGCAAGTAAAGACCCAACCCTCCCTGGACATAAAACACGAAAACAAAGTCAAAAGACTTAACACGGCTGTATATTAAAGTAAGGTGGCAAGCCCCCCCTGCACCCCCAATGTGGGGGGGTTGCCCCCCACACGCACCCACTACTTATATATTCCAACTCTGAGGTCACACTACCACGAAAAAAGAATGACAAACCTAATGTTACACACCCTACACCGCTATTGCACACTGTCATACATCTACCCACAAGAAACACACACTACACATGTACAGCAATCACCACTTTTCAACACTTACACACATGCGCACACATGCACGCACACACACACACACAGACACACACACACACACACACACACACACACACACACACACACACACACACACACACACTCTCTCACCTACCTACCACAACTTATTCCTAAAACTTCCCAAAAAACTAAAGCAAACCGCATTTCTACCCAAAATCTTACACACTACAAACTTACCTGAATCTGAGAACATAACCACATATCGGCCGCCATATTTACAACCTAGAAGCTACTAAACCTTAATGGTGCAGCATACTACACAGAAAAGACTGCATCACAGCTACTGCGGATTCAGCAACCTGAGATTCAACAGTATGCAGTTTCGAATAACTGCACTTTCGGTATTCTGGTCTGGAGATACTGAAATTCGATATTTCAGTATTTCGAGATTCAGAAGTAGAACCCGTTTTACATATGCTGCAAAAGTGGCTCTCTAACAAACATATACATTTTGTGCATTGGCTGGAACAATGCAGTAAGGTTGTTCATAACAAAAGTCGTGGCGGCGCATACATGTAGGGCCCTGTTTTCCTCTACAGTCTACCAACATGTACTATATTTACTGATTTTCCAAAGGCCTTCATCCATATCTCATAACAAAGTACTTTTCAGTGTGGAACAGTTTCCTTACTTCGTACCAAGATAATCAAAAAAACAGACTGTCAGTGTTGTTATTATATGCCAACCTCTCAGATCTCGGCCAAACGTGCTTCAGATCTCTCTCTCTCTCTCTCTTTCCATAGGTTCATAGGCAAGTACTAGACTAGCTGCCCTTGTGGGCCATTTTAAGCCTATCCAATTTCCCTTTCATGAGAATTAAACCCTCTGTTTTATGTTTGTGAGGTAAACACCTTAAGCATTATACCACCCTCCTAACAATCTCTTATGTGCAGATACCCTGGCATTCTGGCCAGATAGCACCTTGTGTCAGAATTCAAGACCATCTCTCCTTCATTCTACTTACCCTTGCCAACCTGGCTTAATTCCCCAAGTTTAACACTTGGCATCAATGCAACCAAATCCATGGCATTACGCACTTATAAAAACTTAGCCCCATTTACTTCGTCTCCATATCCTACAAGCTCCAAGGCAGGCTAGGAACCATTTATCAAGCACCATGTCACTAACAGAGTCTGATGCTTCAAAGCAAAAATGAAAAACCAAAATGTCACTCCCTGCACTACCTCGCCAAGGAAACTAGCTTCTTATTTAATCCACGTTAAAGTACAACTATGTAAGAAGTTGCCATAGTAGATGCGGCATCAGATCACTGTTACAGAAACTTCTGCTGTAGAAGGCCAAGTTCCAACTTTCAGAGCTCACCGCTCTTCCCTCTCCAGGCTGTGTAGCTCTGTACCTCCCAGGAATGCCAAAACATTTTCTGTATAAGGTTAGCATCTGCCTGTGCCAGTTTGCAGGATTCTTGCCCAGGATTAGCACGGTGTACTGAGCATGCATGATTGTGCACAAGATCTTAAGGATTCTATCCAAAGAGGATCACGTGTACACTCCCTGGCTCAAAGTCATAGAGAAAAGAGAAATAGGGTTCCCCCATGCTATTTAGAATTTAGCACACCAAAGACCCTGACAGGGAAGATGAGGGAAGAGTAGATGCCCAGGGATAGACAACCCCACCATAGCACAAATTACAAGAGCAGGTAGTGGGGAGGAACCAGTACTGCAACAGTGATGTAGTTGAACAAATTTCTGTTATAGCAAGCTCATACAGAAATGTAGTAAGTTTTTCTTATAAGTCATTGTTGCAGTAGTCTTTAATATGAGTATGGTTCTCATAGCTTGGGGAGATATAGGCAACTAGAGAAGTGGACATATTGGTAGAGCTGGGCTGCAGCAAGCCTTGCAAAATGGTGACTCCACACCTAGCCTTAGCACGTGTTACATCTGGACCCTGTAAAACCTATCAAGCTTTTTACAGAAAAGGAGTGAGGTTACCCGATCCCCGCTGGCTGCTAAGAATACATCATGTAGAGTTACCAATAATAGAGGAAGTTCCACATGTTTATGCCTCTCCACAGTCTCTGTGCGTTGGAGTGCAAACAGCCAGACTCGCAGTTCCCCCCATTCCTTGCCCATTAGAGCACCATACTGGGCCTCCTGTCAGGCTGTGCTCCTGGTGTGCATATTAAACCAACCGTCATTCCTCCCTGTTTGACAGCTACAACACTGAGGCCACTAGTCAAATCCAGGTCATCTCAGACGTGACCATGGCTCCATCACTTATTACTGCATAGCAGTCCTGTACTCTTGTCTCTGTGTATTTAGTGGGGGTAATAGCGATGGACTGGTGCCCTGCTGAATCACCTGATACTTGAATACAGAAAGCGTCATTGGTGTAGTAGATGCCTTTTGCTCTCCTACAAAACATAAGATTCGTCTCTGAAACTCCTGAAGTTTCCAAAAGCCAACTAGATGCTACAGAAGACTTGTTTACACTTGGCTGCCAGATAAGTTTCAAGTGGATGTGGGAGGTTTCCTTATAATGATGACTGAGATGCATGGACAGTGCCATGACCACTAGACCACCAATGATACTCATCTGCTTTGGCAATTCCTGATCAGTCCTCATCAGTACTGATATATGCTGCCACAGCATCCTTGAGAGTTATCATTCCACATTGTTTTCCATTTTTTAGGTGATTTCACCATATGTGTTGATTGGATGCAGCACACATTTCTTTGTGCACGGTACATGACCGACAGGTGTGGGGTAGATGCATTATGGATACTTGGCTGTCACAGTGCTGCCATGATTCTTGCACAGAAAGAGAAGAGTGTAATGCTTTTAAAGCTTGGAGGTGCCTATTGCACCCAGATATATGGTACAGATATACACATCTATAATATATATGGGTAGACAGACCTCACATATTAATACTACCAGGAAAGGTCCTGTTTCAGCAGGTCTGATTTTTGTTTTTTTAACCGTTTGATAGGTGTGTGTGTTTGTACTAGAAATTGCATTTTATCAGATATGCCAGTTCACAGGAGTAGAGGGGAACGTTCGTGTTTGCCTTGGAGTAGGGAGAGGCAGTGATTCAGAAACAGTAGTCATCTCTCTTTGTTGGTGAGTGTATTTTTTTTCTGCCTAGTGTCCCCTCCAGTAGAGGTCAGTGCTGTGTCCAACACCACCAGCACAGATGGACGTTCTCAGGGGAGGACTCATATTACACTTGTTTAAACTGTATTGATATTATTACATGTTGTACACCTCTGTCTTCTCATTCACTCACAGGTTGTTGTACCCATCTTGCTTGATTAGGGCTGTTAGCCTTTTCTGTACCTGTCGTTAAAAATCGGGAATGGAGAAAGAGGAGGTTTGCAGTAGAAGAGCAAACATTACAGTAATTAAAAAAAAAAATAGTGACTACGGTTCATTCACATAAATAACCTCCCTACTTTTGCATTTATTTCACTGAAGAACGTTTTGAAGCAACTGAAACTATTGTAGGTCACATTAAAGCAGAGCAGAAATTACAACAATATATGCTGCTGAAACAACACAGGAGCACCTCTCATCTGTTGTATGACTTTCTTGCAGTGTAATGTATAATGCTCAACAAAGCATGCATAAATAAGTATACAGAAAACATTCAGAGCTTGAAAAGTAATGATAGTGACTTTGTTTTCTTATGTGCAGAAGTGAGATAGTGAAGCATTTGAAAGTAGTAATTAACTGTACAATGGCACAAAACTGCAAGAACACCAAATAAGTACAAAACCTTATAAAACTAAAATTGTGTTTTAATTCAAGCTGCTGTTCTCGGACAGAATACAGGTCCTTCTTCAGACATCAAGAATCAAATGCAATAATCAATATAAACAGAAACTTTGTCACATAATTGCATTTGGGATCCTGTCTAACTAAAATATTGATTTCTATTGTTTAGAGATATTTTCCATGTAAAATTTATTCATAAGTATTTTACACTGCAAGTAACGAGTATTTAATACTTGCTTTTAAACATTTCTTCAGGCAGCAAAATCTGTAATCATTTTGAGTAATACATGATTAGAAACAAAAGCATTAACATTAAAATTAAAACAGAGTAAAACATTTTATATCTCTCTTTCTGAAGTATGATTTTGAAGATACAGCACAGCATCATTAAATCCTGACTTATTTGTGCTGTTCATATGAAATTACCAGTTGCACATAAGCCTACTGGTGCATCCTATGATGTCATCGGCAGGCTACTTATTATCTGCATTCATTATTAATTGTGCACATAAACCTACTAGTGCATGCTGTGATGTCACAGGCAGGCTTTTAAGGACAACTGCTTATTATCTGCATTCATTATTTTTTCCTCTTACATGCTTTGAATCTTGATCCCATAGATGCTGTGTTTTTGGCCATAGAGAAGGTGTTTAGGACCTGCTCTTTAGAGATGCAAGGTAGGGATGTCATTGGGGTAAGTGTGGCGGGGACAGGGGAGTGAAGTTTTCACAGAACTTGTCGGCCAACAGGTTAGCTATGTCCACAGGCTTGGTATATATGGTATTAACTACTAGTTTGGCACAAATCTGGGCCTTTCGTTTTAGGGTACAGATGTAACTGAAGAACACCTTATGGTTGTCCTTAGTTGAGTAAGCTAATTTGGATTTGTAGTTTGCTTTGGATGACTTCACAAGAGTAGTTTGCTTTGGATGACTTCACAAGAGTCTTATTCGCTTATTTATGCTGAGGAGGGAGTTTTTCCAGTTTAGAACTTGCTCCCTCTTACTCTTAGACAACAATTTCTTCCTCTTATTGTAAAGCGTGTTAATGGCAGTTGTCCACCAGGCAAGTTTGTTTTTCCTTGAGGAGCGTGTTTTGGTCGTATCAGGTGTGGCCTGGCCAAGTCAGTGCAGTTATACAAATGTTTGTGTAAAGCATTGTTGTACAACTCTGCATAGTTGCCAGTTCCATCTGTGGGGGGAGGTGCATTGAAGCTGTTTATACCATTCCGCAAGAGGTTATAATCTGCTTTGAAGAATTTTTTTTTTAGTTTAGTTGCTGCTGGGGGTGGGGGGGGTAGGGGGGTCAGGTTTGATAGTTACTTCGAATGAGACTGATTTATGGTCAGCTCTCACCATGGAAGACCTAAGAGTGGGGGTGCTACAGTGGTCCCCCATATTGGTAAGCACCAGATCCAGGATGTTGGCACCCCTTGTGGTGTCAACCAGTTAGTTGAAGTTGAAGTCGAGGAAAAGTTGTAAAAACTGTTACATGTATTTACGTTTGTGTGTTTGGGTTAGGATATTGATTTTACTTGCGTAAGACTTTCTGTGGTTTATTTACTTCAAAGCCACTTACTCTGTGACATTCTGCTTGTACTCTTCGAGTCTTCGCTGCCCACATTTCAGATGTCTTCCTGTGCTTACAGTGAAACAGCAGTCAGTTTGTTCAGTTACGTCCTTCCCAGGGCACAAATAGAATGAACTTGTAAATGAGTCTTCAGGGGTCACACTGGCTCCAACTTTGCCTCAGCCACTGTGGGTGACTGTGCTGTGGCCAATTGTTATTTCAAAGACCACTCATCTTGTTCTGGTCCAGGCTTTTCCAGCCTGAATAGCAGACTGTGTGTGTTGGCGTGGGGTGCTAAAAACGTGCTTCTGATTTTGTGCATTTTCATTCTGAAGACAGTATTGCTTCACATTTCTCTCCTGAGAAAAATGTTTTCACGGTCATTTTATCTAATATGAAAGAGTTGTTACATTGGGATCAGAATGAAATTTTTATGTCTCAGAAAATTTATTATGATTTATTGAAGGTACAGATGCCAAAAGCTGCACCTATCCCTTCTGTATGACCTTGTTTAGCAAATGTATTTCTCATAGCATCAACCTTCTTGGGTAGATTTTAAAACTTGCCCCAGATGCACAGTACCTGTTCTCTAATGCTAAAGGTGTTATTTCTTTGTCTAAATCTGCTGCTGCAAAGCAGGTCACTGCTACAAATTCCATTCCTTCTGGCAAAGATGGGAAAGCAGTGGATAAGATGGGGATGAAAATGTATTCTGATACATAACTTTCAGGATGTTGAACTGTCATATGTTATAGTTTTTGCTTCTGCCTTTTGAGAATATGCAGAAGTAACCAAGTGTATTTTACAATGTTCTTATGATGCAAATGATTCTTTCTGTATGGCTGCTGCATCTGGATCAGTTTTGAGGCAATTTGCTTGGCTTTGTTCTCAAAATCTTCCTGAGGATGTTAAATCTGAGAGTGTAGACTTTCGGTTAGGTAAAGAAGATTCTGTTTGGCCCTTCTGAAGCTGAGATGTTGTGGAAGTGTGATGAAAAGGAAACGTGATTCAAGAAGTGACTCAAATTTATAATAGTTTTCCTCCTCTTAGCCCCCCTCCCAATAAACAGTTTAAACAGCAAGGAGCCACTGTGCAAGGTTTTACAAGAGAGCAATGGAAAAGAGGCTCAAAAACAAATAAAAAGACTCCAAATCTGAATGGCAGTCCTCCAGTCAGCATGACTATCTGCGTGTTCACCCCCCCCCAAGATGATCTTTCTATGTTCCTGAGACTTCATCCGCTCTTTTGCATCATATAGTTCCAGACATTTCTTTTCTGAGTGTTGTAATTGATCAAGGGTACTCTTGGCAATGGAATCCCATCTTCCTTTCCAGGGGATTCTCTCTTGCCTGGGGAAACGGATTTTTCTGTTCCTTCTCATTTTTTATTTGCAATTTGTTAACCAGGAAAGTCCATTGAGCTAAAATTAGCCCATTTTCAATGGAGACCTGGGGACAAAACCTCCATATACAATTATTACAAAGCTGATATCAACAAAGGTAACAAGTACAGTACAATTTCCAAAAACTGCTAAAACACAGTAATATGGAAGACAGAATAATAACATTTAAGCAAGGTGTTGTAACAAAGCATTGAATGAAATTAAAACACACGTATTTTGGATTACATAAGTATAATTTGGAGTGCAGGCATCTGTGTACTCAAAGTTTCATGAGGTGAGAGGTAGGAAGAATTAGAGGATAGTAGAACAGTGAAAGGTGAATAGGTTGAGTTATGAGGAAAAAAAAGCAAGAGGGAGTGGAAATGAAATGAAGGGAGTCACTAGGTTGAGTTTTGAGAAAGGAGAAAAAAGGATGGGGGAGCAGAAATGATATAAAGGGAGTCAGGTGGGGTGAGAGCATGAACATTCCCAGTGAGAAGAGATTGGAATGGAGCATGGTCTTGAAGGTGGAGTGGTTTTGGGTGACTCGAATGTGAATTCCATAGGCGAGCAAGGGAGAAAGACAGGAGAAATTGCCCAGGTGCACATAAGGGTTTATACACTTCGAGGAGGTTCTGGTTACTGGACCTGAGTAGTCTGTCAGGATGATGCAAAGTGAGTACGGAGTAGAGAGAAGGGTAGTCGGAGGGTTTGAAAATGAGTTTGGGAGCAGTTAACCGTTGAATGTAAGAGAGCTAGTGGGGGAGTTCCAGCCAGTTCAAGGAGTGGAGTGCATCACAGTGGTAGGAGGAGGATTTGGTCCCAGTAGCAAACTTAGAGATTTTATTGTAGCAGGATGACAGTTTTGACTTTAGGGAGGATTGAAGGTTGGTGAGGGGAGGGGCTTCATACAAGAGATGGGATGCGGTAGGAAATGGAGAGTACATGTTTGGATGAGGGAGTGAGATAGCGGCTCTGACAATGCAGCATCCAGATCTTTTGGTGTGTTTTCTTAATACCAGTTTGTATGTGAATGTCAAACTTTAAATATTCATCAATGATAACACATAGAAATTTTGTATGGAAAATTATTTCAGTGGAAATCTTATTCTGACTGACTGTGGAGAAGGAATTGTTATCGATAGAGGTGTTTTTAGATGGGGTAAAGATCATGATTTTGGTTTTGGATGCATTAAGAGCATGATGATTATTCAGCACCCAAGACTTTGTACAGGAGAAGGCATCTTGTGTTAGTTGCATATGTTTGGGGAGAGATTGAGCATAGCAGATTATGGTGGAATTGTCTGCGTATTGGACAAGTTTGGTATTAGGAATGCACTGATGAAAAATTATTAATGAAGATGTTAAAAAGTAAGGGACCCAGTATTTAACCTTGTGGAACTCCTGTTGGAGTGTGAAAGAAGGAAGCAGTACTATTGTTCCCACTTGATAAACTCTTCAGAAGAGAACCAAAGGAAACCAACTAGCAAATAACACAAAGGGCAGCAGTGAAGCCACAGTAAACATCGTTTTATTGAAGTAAAGTAATCGCTTTTGTCTGTGTTAATCCACCAACTTCTTCAGACAATTAAAAACCACAACCTGTTACAACTTAAATAATGTTAGGTCCCATGTTCAATTAAACAATTAAAAACATTTTTTTTAATTTAAAGATATGCTGTCAAAGGTGTGTCAACAATCAAGCCAGTATAAGAGTACAATTTGTGTTATTTGAACTGTAGTATGCACTACTGTCTGAAATGTATTCTTTCAAAAACACCAACGAAAGCACTTACTTTACTTCAGTAAAACTGTGTTTGCTGTGGGCTCGCTGCTGCCCTTTGTATCATTCCACTTGATGGCGTGTTGTCTGTTAGAAAGGTAACTGGAAAACTAGTTAATAGAGGAGGGGGAAAGATTGAGAAGAGAGAGTTTGGACAAGCGAAAGTTGAGGGAAACAGTATCAAAGGCCTTTGATAAGTCTAGAAGAACGGTAGATACAATGTTGCCAGTGTTTCAGGCGCAGTTGATGACAATGAAGGAGAGAAGAGCGCAGTGGTAATACTACGTCTAGGTCTAAATCCATGTTGAGTTGGAGAAAGACGTTGTTTGTCTAGGAGATAAGGAGTTGCAAGTGTAGGAATTCTTCAAGGACTTTTGAGATGGGGGACAGAATGGCTATAGGACGGAACTTGGAGATTTCAGTATTGTTGCCCCCTTTGTGGAAGGGAATAATGAATCCTTTCTTCCATAGGAGGGGTACGTAGGATTCGTGGATTGAACAGTTGATAAGTATGGTGATGGGAAGGGCTATGCCATTGGCAGCTAGCTTGAGAAAGTTAGATGGAAGGTTGTCTGGGTCATGAGAGCATGGCTTTAGTTTTAGTAGTAGTTTTTTTTATGGTGTACAGAGAGAGATTGGTTGTATGATAAAGGGGGGATGAGGTAATGTTGATGTCAGTGGTACTAGAGTTGAGGGTCTGGGATGAGGGTGGAGTAGAAGTGTTATTGGAGAATGATGTGGTGAGCTTGGCTATTGAATCAATAATGAAAGAGTTGAATTGGGTAGCTAAGATATGATTTGGAGAGTTAGGATCAGGGCAGGGATTGTCTTTTTTGCCAGGAGAGAGGAGAGCGATGTACTGTTCCAAAATTTTTGGGGGCTGAATCTATGATTGTTTTGAAGCTTGGAGTAGCAGGACTTTAGGTAGAGCCAATGGGTGGATTTAGTTTTGATTATTTTAGTTCTGTGGGGGAGCAAAGCTATCTAGTAGGTTATTGAATGAAGTATTGAAGTATGTAACAGTGTCATCAAGAAGGAGGGTTTTTACAGGGTTCCAGTTCATATGTTTTAGTGAGTCAGAGAAAGCTATTGGGTTGAAGTTTTTACGGTACGAGTTGTGATGTAGTTGTGGTGACGATGTAGGAAGGATAGTGAGCGATGAGCAAAGGCAGGGAGATGATTGCTGAGGAAGTGGGGTAGGGTGCCATTTTCAGAACTGGAATTGGAGTGAGAAACTAACATCCAATTCAGAATACTACTGGAGTTATCCTTATTAAATCTGGTAGGAGAGGTAATTATTTAGGTGTAGTTGTATAGTTTTATATTTGGAGGTGATGTAGGTGATTTAATTATTAGTCCAATTTGTATTTATTTACATCACCTAGGACCATAGTTTCATTGCTTATATTGGATGAGAACCAAGACAGGATATCTTCAAGAATGGGGATGTTATTTCCTGGTGGAATATAAAGGGCAGCTATTCATATGTTTTTATGGTTATTCATTTTTAGGAGGGCTAGGGTTAGTTCAGTTGTTGCATATTGGGGTATAGGTTTGGTAAAGGGTGTCACTATTAGGGAGGAGGAGAAAAGTAGGGCTACTCCACCACCTTTCTTTAAAGTTCTGTCATTTCTTATGATCTTGTAGTTGGGAGGGGTAATTTTGGAATCTTTTATGTGGGGTTTTAGCCATGTTTCGGTGATAGAGAAAATGTCAGGGTGGTAATGGGTTAGCCAGGGGTGAAGGGTAGGAAGTTTATTGCGTAAAGTTTGGGTGTTAATGGTAGCAAAAATGAGTGATTTATGGAGAGAGTGTGAGGAAGACAACTTGGGGTTAGAAGCCTCGTTGCTTGAGGGTCCAAGATTAGGATGAATGTCACCAGAGAAGAGGATAGAGATCAGTTGGAGTAGGAAGGAGGCAAGGTCTTTAGATTGTTTGGAGCAGGGTAGTTGGAGAGGTATGGATTGTGAGGGATTGGGACTGTATTACAGATATCAGGAAGAATCTTTCTAGTAAAAAGGAGAGAGTCATTATATTAGTAGAGGTGAGGAGAGATGCAAGTTGAGAGGTGAGATTCTTTTAAGGCATGTATTGAAGTTGTATGATAGAGAGGGGAGTAAGATAAGTCAGGTAGTCTGGTAAGATACAGTAGGCAGTAGAGGAGGAAAGGTAGACATATTAATGGTAGAGTATGTGTAGGTTTGATTTGCATGGTAGTGTAAGATTGTAGTATGCAGTGAGGATGTGCAGAGGACAGAAGGAATTAGCAGAAAGAAAAGTGGTGTGTGATCTTTGGTAGTAAAGAGGAGGGAGGAGGGAATGTAAGAATAGGTAAGGGGAGGGTCATGGGTAGTGGAAACAGGAGGGTTTAGTGGATGAGGAGGTGGGAGGGGATTATCCTGATAGGCTGAATGCTAGAGGAGGTGTGGTCTTAGAGTTGTAAGTGTAGAAGCACTGAGGGTGGGTGGGAATTGGGGGCAAGGTAGGGGAATGGAATGAGCCCAAAGGGCAAACAGAGCGGGCAGAGCTGAGAAGGGAGAAGGAACAGAAGAAACCAGCAAAAACAGTCAGGGATATAGGCACTCTTGAGCACTCAAAGGTGCTACTGACAGGCTCAGAGGTATGTTACTTATGAGTTAAGGTTTGGTCTAATTCAAGGAGAATTGAACAGGTGTGACAGTTGTGCAAAGAACAATGGGAACAGAAAACAAGCCTTGGAGCTGCAGGGAGCAAGGAAAAAGTATCGAAAGTTGCCTAATACTGTGAGTGAGAATATATCGCCACCTGGTGGCGTTCTTGAGAAAAGTAAAATGCAAAATCTTCCTATTTCAGGGAATGAAGTGGCTGGTGGGAGAGAGAGTTGTGAAAAAAGACTGCTGCAGAACAGCTAGTGTACACGCCATGGTTTAGCCATACAAACCCCTTAAAATAAGCTTTAACAAAAAGTATTGCCCATACAACACAGATGGAGGGGGTTATTTTTCATAATATCCCTGGATTTCTTCTTTGGGGAGGGATGTTCCTTCATCTAAATGGAGCTGTAGAAGGGGTTAACCCAAGAGAAAAATACCCTCATTCTGCACAAGTCATAGAACCAGTGCCTGTCAATTTTGTAGGCAAAGGCTATTCAGAGATATTTCTGGTCCTGAAACCAGAAGGATCCTGGAGGTAAGTGCTAGATCCTTTCTGCTATAAACCTTTTTGTCAATATCCCGACGTTCAAGATGTTATCACTTCAAACTCTTATACCTTTGATTCTTCACATGGGCATCCTTTAGATGTAGCTTCATCAGGAAAGCTGTCAGCACATTCCATTGCAAAGCACTTCAAGACATGGCAAATCTCATTGCTTGTCTGCTTTACCTTTTCGACTCTCTAATTCACCAGAGGTATTTACAAAATATGTAGCACCTGTCATTGCTTATTGCAGACTCTAGGGCATTCACATATTTCCGTATTTGAATGATAATCTTATCTTTGCCGGCTTTTTCTTCAGCTGTCAATAGTGTCCAGCAATGGTTCAGGAAGTTTTACCCGCCCTGGGTTTTCAAATCAGTTTTCGTAAGACTTCTTTCATCCCATCTCACAGAATGATTGTCATGGGATCTTTGCTAGACACTGTTGGGAAGAGCCTTTCTTTCCCTTGACAAAGTGAATATGCTTCAACAGTTTTTCCTGAATTTGTCCAGCCTAAGCCCAAGTATCTGCAAAGAAGTTTCTCAGGTTTCTAGGGTACATGGAATTGATGATGAATATGTTTCCCTTTGGCAGACTACACAAGGAAAATACAATAGTACCTCCAGTCAGTCTTTATTCTGCATCTACACCCCTTCACATTTCAGATTCTAGTTCTAGGATTTGTAAGGAGGGAGACTGGATGGTGGATAGACGAGATAGCTTGCAACCCAGTTCTTCCATTCTCCCTTCTGACCCCCTTTCAGTCAGTCACAGCAGACTCTTCTAACCTGGCATGAAGGGAATTTTCAAAATGGGTAAAATTGCAAGTTGTGTGGAATCCTGTAGACAGAAGCACATATGATTCAGAGAGATGTTGGCTGTGTTCACTGCTTTGAAGGCCTCCAAACATTTCTGATCCCCAGGACCTCTACAAGTGTGCACGGACAACACGTTAGTGATGTAGTAAATAGGAAAACAGAAGGAGTACCAGATCCTATACTCTTGGCAGACTGACTCTGATAGCCTAAAAGGTAGCATTTCAGCTCTCTGACTCTTCAGGCTTCATACATTCAATCAGAGCAAAATCTTATTGCAGACAAGCTCAACAGGACCTGGGTGACCCCAACAGATGGCAGCTTCATCCTGGAGTCTTCCAAGAATTGATCTGACTGTGGGGAACATGTCAAGTAGATCTTTTTGTCTCCTTTTAGAACAGATATCTAAAGAAATTCTGCTCCAGGATTCCTTTCAGTCAGGTCTACAAAACACATGCTTTCTCATTCCTATGGATGGAAATGTTCCTGTATGCTTTTCCACTGATTATTGGGGTTCTTCTAAAGATCCAGAAGACCACAGAAACTGTGGTGGTCACTCCCTTTTAGCAAAGGACAACAGTGGATGTCCTTTCATATCACTGTTGAAGTAATTTTCACTCACCGGATCCCCTCCCAAGAATAATCCCATACCCATCCAGTATAGCAAATACTTTAGGTCTTATAGACACTGTATGTCATACACATGCTCCTTCCACAAGGTTTAGGGCATAAAGATGACGTATGGTTGCAAACATTCAGAATTCATTGCTACCAGTCTGAATGCCCTTGTCAAATACTAGTCTAAATACCCTTCTGCTGTGCTGTTTACCATGCCATTTTCAGATACGTGCCCCACTGCGGTTTCTTCTCTTCAGTTTTTGTTTTTGTATGGTATGGTGTTCATGTCATCCACAAAGGGAAAATGTCAGTGTGGGAGGCAGACTCCCCATAAAGGCCACCGCGACCATCACGACTCCATGCAATGTTCTATTTGCCAAACATTTGTGCGTAAGACTCTCCGTAGTTGTTTTCCTCCTTGTCCATATATTTTGAGAATCAACAACTTAAGCTGTTGGTTCAGCATCCTGTGATTAAATCCTCCCATTCCTGGGGACAGCTGTCTGCAAAGAAGGCCAAAAAGGTTAGGCCTTGTTGCTGTCCATCCTTCCTGGTTGTCTCTCTAGAGACTAGTGAAAGCCCTGAAGACAATCCAGTCCTTGCTTCGAATTCCTCTGCCGTGACCTCATCAAATTCTTACATGTCCTCTGAGGCTTTTCAGATGTCTGTACCTGATGTTGAGGGGGAACCTCAGCTAATAATGTCCAAGAGACTGAGGGGATTCCTCAAATTTTGGTAAGGGAGGAAGACCTTACCACCATTGAGTCTCGACAAGGGCCTGACCCTCGGGGGGGGGGGGGGTTAAAGATCCCCAGCATGAGTGGCAGTATTTCACTCAGGGTTTGTTTAATGCTTTAGTGGCTTTTGATGCCTCCTCAAGGGGTGTCTGTTCCTACTCCTGCTGGTCTTCCACTCCTGTTAAGAGGAATGGGAAGCTGACTCCTACAAATAGGATTTGGATTCTGGGGAGGAATTTCTGGCTTATTCTTCACAGATTCCTTCCCCTCTGGACTACGGTTCAGAGGAAGAGGATTCCTTAAGTCAGGATTGCCCCTTGGAAAAGCTGTCCTTTGGGGATGCTATTGCCTACATGATGGACTATTTCAAGTGGGATTGTTCCCAGGTTTCTGATTTTCAGAAGAGGTGTACTATGAGCTCCTACAAATGGAGTCTACCAAACACTCAGCTGTCATTCCTGTTCTGGCTGCCCTTTTGAATACCTTTTCTGCTGGCTCTGTAACTACTCTGACTCCGCCTCCTACACGAATGAAACCTGATAAGGTTCTACAAGGTGCCTGAGGTACTGTAAGTTTTTGCATAAGTGCCCTCCTTGTCATCATTCAGTGGTATTAGTATCGCCTGACAAACCCTTTAAATTGCTGCTATCTACTAAGCTCCTTCCTTTTGATAAGGGTATTTGGGCCATGGAATGGTTGAGCAAGCAAGTTTATACTGCTGTTACCTTGTTCTTTGGGGCCACTAACTACCAGATTCATACAACCAGGTATGTTTTGGTTCCCAGGTTTCTAAGGTGGTTTCTGACCTTCCTGATTCTGAGTTGAAGGCTTGTGCCCTTTCTCTTAGGTTCCAGTTCAAAAGTTTCCCATCACTTAATAAAATGCGGCTAAAATGCAGCTTATGCCTCATGCAGGGCTGCTGCCTTTGGTTCAGTGATGAGGCGTTAGTCTTGGCTACGTCTTCAGGCTTTGCCTGATGACATCGAGGCCAAGCTTTTCGATGCCCCTCTGAATTACAGAAGTCTTTTTGGGACTACTGCTGCTGATTTAAGTCCCTTCAGGATAAGGAACTGAAGCATATTTTTGTTTGTCCTATTGCCAAATTTCAGAGGCACTATCCTTCCAAGTTTGCCTTTGTTTCTAGATAGATTTGTTCTCCTCCTAAGGGTAAGAAGTGTTCTGGGCATGTTTATGCTGCTAAGTATACTCCCCCCCCCACCCCCCAGAAACCTTCTTTTCAGAATTGAACCTGGTTCTGGTTGACATTTGGCCTTCCCTTCCCCTCAGCAAGGTCCCCTTGTCTCTTCCCGTTTCTTTATCTCTTCCAAAGTGGCATTGGATCACCTCATATTCTTGGGTTCTCTTGATCATTCATCAGGGATATTTTGTGGTTTGGGAATCCCTTTTAGGCATTCCTCAGCCTCCTTGGGAATGGCTTCCTTATTTTCCAGAGGCACAGCAGTCCCTTGTGGATCAGGGCATTATTTAGCTTGTTCTTCCCATCCAGGTGAGGAAAGGGTTTTATTCTAGAATGTTTTTGGTTTCTCAGAAGGGGGGTACGTTGAGACCAATTCTGTATCTTTCTCTACTCAACACCTTTCTCAAGATTCCTTCTTTTTTGGATGATGTTCCTTCAGACCTTGTTTCCTCCTCTTCTTTCCTAAGCCTTTATGGTTTCTCTACATTTCAAGGATGCGTACCTTCCCATCCCCATTCACCTTTGGTTCGGGAAATTTCTACATTTCTGTTTCTTCCTTGCATTTTCAGTTCTATGCTTTGCAGTTTGGCCTTTCTACTGCCCCTAGTGCATTTACCAAATGCCTTGCTCCTGTCATTGCTTTTTGCAGGCTTTGGGGGTATACAGATTTTTCCATACTTGGGCGATCTTCTATTCTCCATAGTCTAGTGTTTACCATAAGCCTCTAGAAATCAGTCCTGATGCCTTCCCAGGGTCATATTTTCCTCAGATGCGGGCTTCAGACCGTTCCCATGCTGGCATCTCTCCCTCCCAAGTTTCTGTCCCGGATTAACTTTTTCCCAGTCTCTTCTTCCTCTTTTACAGCCAGGGAGCTTCTCATGGTTCTGGGATTTATGTCCTCCACCATTCCCTTGCTCCCTGTTGCCGAGCTGCATATGAGAAAGTTGCTGTGTGGTACCTCAAATTGGTGTGGCTCCAACATTGCCACCCCCGTAGGTTTCCTGTTCCTGTTCTTCCTTGTCTCAAGCTTGAGCTACAGTGGTGGATTCATCAACACTCTCTCAATCCAAGGCTTCATTCCCTTCTTAGGAGGTGTTCAGGGATGGGAAGGGGAAGCTTTTCATAGCCCCCTCAAAGTCCAGGGTCTCTGGTTTTCTAATCAGAGGTCAGATCATATCAGCATAAAAGAGATGAGGGCTGTGCTTTTGGCTCTGAAAGCCTTTCTTTCCCTCATTCATCCTGGGCCTCTTGAAGTCTTCACAGACAATACCACAGTGAGGTGGTATGTCAACAAGAAAGACTCGCAAGGTATTGTCTGCTTTGCATTCTAGCTCTTCATGTCTGGTATCTATCTCTCCTCTATCATGACCCTGTCTTATCCTTGGAAGGGAATGTTTCTTTAGACTTTCTCTCTTTCTCTGTTGCCACGAGTACTGCACAAGGTCAGGTAGGACTTTCCCAAAATGTTGCTGATGACTTGCTTTTGGCCCAGACATCAGTGGTTTTCCCTTCTTTCTAACTTGTCAAGGGGCAGTCACCACAAGTTACCTCACCAGGTGGATATTTTCACACAAGACAGGGAATCTCTTGTCCTTCCTCACCTGTCCATTCTTCAAATGACACTGAGGGTGATACGGTTTTGATCCTTTTAGGCACCTTTTCTGTGGATGTGCTTTGGGTTTTGCAGGAGGCCAGTAAATCCCTACCAGAAAATCTTGTATGTCTAAATGGAAAAGGTTTTCTGTTGGGCCCCCCTCTTGCCATCAGTATCACCCATCTGTGGGCATTCTTCTGGTTCTCTCTCTTATTTGTGTGGTCTACTCCATGCTGGGTTGGCATATTCTTCAGTTAAAACTCAGCTGTCAGCAACTTCTACTTGTCTGCCTTTGAATTCTCCTCTGGTCTCTAGGTTTGAGGTCAGGCATTTTCTTGAAGGCATTCTTTGTATCAGGCCTCTTAAGAAGCCTTTTCCATCGGTTCAGATGTCTAAGCAGCGAGACATTTCCCTGTAGTACATTTGGTTGGGGCTGCATGGTTGAGGTGACTTTCAGCTGCAGAGGAATATTGCTGTTGCAAATTCCCTGTAGGCAAAGAGAAGAATGCGGTGCCATGCCCACAACTTCAGAAGCTGAGTGCACAGGGTTAAAATGTCAATGGCCCCCAAGGCAACATGAGACCTCAGGCAGTATGGCATATAGGCAGAAGTAGGCTGGCCAATGGGCATGTTAGTGGGAGTAAAAATGCATTGCAGAATGGGCAGTGCCTTTATAATTGGTGGGTGGATCACTACCCCCTTCACAGTGTCTAGGGAACATTACCTATAGTACATACTGGAGTATAAACATGACTATAGTAGCATGCAGGATTTCCTCCATGCTGTAGCACGCTTCCACCTGTTGTAGTTACATAAGCATGTACTGTACACTGAACACAACATTCCATGCCGTTGCACACTTCCACCTGTTGTAGTAACATAAGCATGTACTGTACACTGAACACAACATTCCATGCCGTTGCACACTTCCACCTGTTGTAGTAACATAAGCATGTACTGTACACTGAACACAACATTCCATGCTGTAGCACGCTTCCACCTGTTGTAGTTACATAAGCATGTACTGTACACTGAACACAACATTCCATGCTGTCGCACGCTTCCACCTGTTGTAGTTACATAAGCATGTACTGTACACTGAACACAACATTCATTACTTCTGCTCCCCCCATGCACTTGGTTATTAGGGCTGTGGGCATGGCAGTGTGTGCTGCTGTTTACTCACAGGGAATGCACAACAGCCGTATTTCTTTTCAGCTGAATGTCACTTCAGCCATGTGACTACAGTGAAACGTGTCTCTGCCTAGATGCCTGAACCCCTATTCCATCTTCTTGGGACCTCAATTTTGTCCTTGAAAAATTTAACCCTGGCTCCATTTGAGCCTGCTTCTTCAGCTTCCTTACACATGCCTATAACTCTGTTTTTTTCTCTGAATCCTTCTTTCATGCCCAAGATTGACAATGAGCTGTCCCTTAATCAGTCTTTTCCCCCTCTGCAGTCTGCTAGTGAGAAGGTGCTTCACATCTTGGATTTGCATAGACAGCTCATGTGGGCAGCTTTCTGTTTCTTTTCATCACAGGACTTTGGATTTGGCTTTCTCTAAGCAAGCCATCTCCTTCTGGCTTTGTGAAGCCATTTCTTTTTTGTTTGTTTGTTTTCATAGCAAAATGTATTTCCTCGACTGTAAAGGCACATTCCACTAGGGCAGTTGCCTCCTGTGGTGCCCTTTTCAAGTGTTTGGATATCAGTTCCATTCTTGAGGCTGCTATTTGATCTTCTGTTCATAATTTCACTAAGCGTTACAAGGTGGGTGTAAGGGCCAGGGCAGGCTTTGCCAGGGCTGTGCAGCATGGGTTTCTAGAGGACTGTTCTGTGCTTTCCTTCCCCAGGCTGCTTCTTAAGTTCTTGCACTCTCCTTTAGGTGCAGAATACTACAGTAGTGATATATAAGGATATAGTACTACGGTAGTGGTGTACAAGGATATAGTACTAGGGTAGTGATATATAAGGATATAGTACTACAGTAGTGGTATATAAGGATATAGTACTACAGTAGTGGTATATAAGGATATAGTAAGGATATAGCACGGTAGTGATATAAGGATATAGCACTACGGTAGTGGTATACAAGGATAAAGTACTACGGTAGTGGTGAACAAGGATATAGTACTACAGTAGTGGTATATAAGGATATAGTACTACAGTAGTGGTATATATGCATATAGTAAGGATATAGCACTACGGTAGTGGTATACAAGGATATAGTACTACGGTAGTGATATACAAGGATAGTACGGTAGTGGTATACAAGGATATAGTACTACAGTAGTGATATATAAGGATATAGTACTACGGTAGTGGTATACAAGGATATAGTACTACTGTAGTGGTATACAAGGATATAGTAGTACGGTAGTGGTATACAAGGATATAGTACTACGGTAGTGGTATACAAGGATATAGTACTACGGTAGTGGTATATAAGGATATAGTACAACGGTAGTGATATATAAAGGATATAGTACAGCGGTAGTGATATACAAGGATATAGTACTACGGTAGAAGTATACAAGGATATAGTACTACGGTAGAAGTATACAAGGATATAGTACTACGGTAGTGGTATACAAGGGTATAGTACTACGATAGTGGTATATAAGGATATAGTACTACGGTAGTGGTATATAAGGATATAGTACTACGGCAGTGGTATATAAGGATATAGTACTACGGTAGTGGTATATAAGGATATAGTACTACGGTAGTGGTATATAAGGATATAGTACTACGATAGTGGTATATAAGGATATAGTACTACGGTAGTGGTATATAAGGATATAGTACTACAGTAGTGATATATAAGGATATAGTACAGTTGTTTAAAAGCTTGCCATAACAGTAGGTGTCCTCCTCTTCATTGTTGCAGTATTTGGTCCTACCTCCTAACCCGTCTTTACTAACTCTTGCCCTGTATTTCTGTTGCCGTCCTGGCCGAAGGAGTCCCTCTTCCTTTTTTCCTTCTGGTATACACATGTTCTCCTTTGTCCCTGAGGGTATTCTGTTCCTCCTGGGGCTTTTTCATTTCTGAGTATTCTTGTCTTTATGTCACCTTTGTGCACTCCACGTTTACCTTTGTGCACTCCACGTTTAGCACCTATAAGATCTAAAGGCTTTGGTATACTGGCCAGATGTTGGGCTATCCTTGGCAGGAGATCCCTTGGGTGAAGAATACTCAGCAGTGAAGAGAAGGACATCCATTATTATGGTAACAGTTTACAGAGCTGTCATTTCTACCAGCTTTTCAATTTGGCCAAGGACTGGATCTATTCACACAAGGCACGGGGAGCTTAATGCACTCCAGTCAGGAAACTCTTCGGCTAACTTAACTGGAAGATAACATTGAGGCACCTTTGAGGATAAGCAGCAGGTGCTAAAGGAGGCAAGATAACCTGCTACTAGAAAATCATTTGTGTGCGAGTATAAAAAAGTCTAGTTGGTGCCACTCAAAGAACCAGAATTCTTTCCATGTCCCATTATTTCTGTTTTTTGATTATTTGTGTGAGTTGCTGTTTAGTGGTTTGTCATACCTTTCTGTCAAGGTGCACTTGTCAGCCATTTCTGCTTGTCTGCCCTCAGAGTCCCATCTGCTTTCTAAGAATGCACAAGTTCAATTGTTTTTGAAAGGGGACTTGTATATCCACCCACCACAGGTGGCTCATCCTTGGGATCTGAATTTTGTACTTCAAAATCTTATTTTGTTTGAACCATCTCGCCAGGCTGATTTGGGGTCCCTAACCTAACTGTGACATTTCCTAGCAAGTAGCTGAGTTATGAACACTTAAGCTGAGTCACCCCAGCCTAATTTTTTGCAGAGATGGAGTTTCTTTAAGAACAAATAGTACCTTAATAGCTTAAGTCATCTCAAGGTGTTGTCTTTACACCACACTATTACTGTCGGTCTTCTTTCCTGAACTAAAGAACAAAGGAGAAAGGAGAAAGGAATCTTCACTCCCTGTATGTACACAGGCAGATCAGATACTAACTAGACAAAACTTGATCTTTCTGAAAATCTGAACCGCTATTTGTCTCCTATGCAGGTAAGAGAGAAGAACAGCCTGTGACGACACTGATTGTCTCTAGATGATATTCCTGTGCTGTTACCTTTTGTTATACTTACTACTGTAAGCCACTTCCTGGCAGGGTTACAGCTCATTCAAAAAGAGCATTGGCTTCTTTGGTGGTTTTCTGGAAACTGACTCAAAGTGTTCTGCAGGCAATAATGTGGTCCTTTGTACTCATTTTACAAAACACTACCAACTGGGTTCTGGATTCTGCTTTGCTAGTACAATCCTCCAGAGGCTTCTGGAGACTTGGGTAATGGCCCTCCTCCCTTTTTTGTTACTCTAAGCTGAAGTAATCTACCCAAATAGCTTAGACTACTGCAGTGGTGGTCCATGCATTGTACACCGTACATATGCATAAGTATAACAGTAGGCTAATCCATCACTATTGCACTAACCATCCCTTTCTCCAGCCATCTATTTTTTTCTCTTGTGTATTTTTTTATTTTTTGTTGGGTTTTGTAGCTAGGCTTAGATTGTTTTCACCCATTGATGTATATTGTTTCCTAGCACAAATATTCTTGCCTTTTTCCTGGGCAGAAGTGCTCTGAAGTATATTAACTGCTTCAGCTGCCTTTTATATGGAGTGCCTTGGTGCTCCTGGCAGTTAGGGTGAATGGAGGGTGCCAAAAGCAAATAGCAAGTGAATGCAGGGAGTTAGGCAGTGAGGCTTTTCATTCACCACTAATCTTTTGATGGTTTAAGCATTTACTGAAAAAGAGACAAAACTCGGACAACTCCCTAAGCTACTTTAGAGGGAATCAATTCCAAGGAGTAACCATGATTCATAAAAACTGGGGAAAAACACGCATGAAGATAATGCTTACCAAAAGCAACATGTAAAGACACTTTTTTTCTAGTAAGAAACACCACAGAATTTCGAATTTCTTGTTTATGGTTGTGCTTTTGTCTCAAAAATGATCAAGTGTTAATCAAAATTTACAAAAATCAGCCAATTTGATTTAAACATTTATAGCCTTGAAAGAGAGACAGGTGTTGTAGAATAAATATAATTACAGATACCAATCATATGAAGACAAGCTTTTTAAATAAATGCATCCATACCTCTTAAAAATGTTTATGAATTATGTGGAGGGCTAAATACCTAACTACAGTCCAGCTGACCCAAGTTCAATTAACTGCTCAGGAGACTGACGGAGTGGCAGGTAAGGGATGGGCTTACCTTCACTGATATGGTCCCCATGGGATGCAGTCAGTGTTACACATACCCCCGTACTCTCACCTCTGAGGGTAGGGCATAAACAAAAAAAACCCAGATGAAAGCAGACAGCCAAGCCAAACAGGGCACCCTTGGATCCATGACCAGTTCCAACAATGCTGGAGTAAGTTGGGGTGGAGTAGGAGAACAGCTGGTAGAGCATGTGTGGATGTGGGGCAGTGGGGACAGGCCTGTAACGATGAGGCTACAGGCCCAATGGGGAAAAAATGTGTGCAGTAGGTAAAAGCCCAGTAAATGAAGTCCACTTACTTAAAAGGTGTCTCAGACCTTGGTAAACACTTAATATTAGTGTGACCATTAAAGCAAGGGTTGATGGGCGTTCAGCTGCACTTCTCATTACAGTTCGTGTCTTTCAAAAACAGAGATACAATTACCTTCTCTAAAGTCTATGCTTATTTTCTCTATCACACAAAATATGAAATTTTTATAACTTCCACAATTCAAAGTTTGCTTAAAACTGATTCCTTAAAAATGTGATGCATATCCTCATGAGCTTTAGACTTGGAACTTTGAGCAAATGTTTGCTTCTAAGCAGGGCACGTTATGGTACTCTCATAGTGACCATCGTGTTTCAGTGTAATATAGCCATGGGAGCTTTTCATTCCTCCCAAGTGTTGTCAGTACAGTAAACTAAATTGTTATTCTCCAGCATGGTTGGAGTTTGCATCAGCTATTCACTGACACCCTCCCCACCCAATTTATATATTTCCTATGTAGCTGATCAAATATGGGCCATCTGGGGTACAGTCAAGACTGTATGCCATGAGTCTGGGGCATTGTACAGTATCCTATTCACCAAACCTGGAGAAAATAAAGCTGCTGCAGGCTGTGCCACATTTTAATGAGGACCATGTAAATTAGGATGTGCAGTAGCGAGTACCGGCTGCTGTGGATCTGATGCAGCAACAGATGGCACCCCTGGCCACTGTGGATCTGATGCAGCAACAGATGGCACCCTTGGCCGCTGTAGATCTGATGTTCTTCATGTTTCACTGTTGCAGTCCTTACATTTGGGTAATCCTGCTGGCAGGTTGCCCTCAGTCGGCCTGAATTCCAAAGTCCTGGGTCCTGCATTGGCTGCTGTCGCCCCTTCCCTGACGTCAGGGCTATAAAAGATGCGGCCAACACCATTTTCTGTAGTCTTTCTTGCCGCGCGGTGCCCGAAGCAGAAGCAGTTCGCAAGTGCCGGTCGGCCGACTCCTGAGATTTTCGTGTTCGAGTTTCAGATCCAAAGTCTTCAATAAAGCTAAGTACCCTGTTGGGGAAACTTTTTTCTTGCTCCAGACCAATGTCAGAAAAAGTTAATTGTATTTCTTGTGGAAAGCAAATACCTCATAAGGACTTTCATTCTTACTGTATTCCTTGCCTAGGCCCTGATCACAACGTTGCTGGTTGTCGGTTTTGTGCTAGATTTAACCAACGCACTATTAAGCGTCGGTATGATTTTGCTTTAAACTATTTTGGACGCCGGTTTAATTATCCAGAAATGTCGTCGGATAGCCATTCGACTACCGGAGTTCACAAAAAACGCAAAGAAAAGGAGAGAGATAGACAAAGCCCAAAGCCGACGACGAAGCTTCTCCTAAGCCAGTCGCTGGTTCTCAGTGAGGCACTTTCGCAGCCCCTGACACCCGCTACTTTAGAGTCGCAGGCCGCTACCGACTCCCACGTGGAGTCTGCCTTGCTGCTGGAAACTCAAGGTATTAGAGCCTCGGATACTATTCCTTCAGATGAGTCCAGAGCTGCTGAGCAGGCACCGGCTTCTGAGGGTGTATTCAGACCTAAACATCTTTACATTAAACCAACCTCAGCTTCAAAGGCAAAGACTAAAGCACCTTCTAAAGCAAAGAAGCAAACTCAAGAGCCATGTGGACAGGCCTCTATGCCCAAAAAACAGATGCTCAAAATGGCCGAAGACTTAATTACCTTGATCAGGGGTTCCCATCCCCCTCCTGATAAGAGGCCTAGGCAAGAGACTGACTATGAATCTTCAGATCAGGTTTCTATTTCTTCTGATTCCTCTTCTGATCAGGAATATTCTCTTCCCTGCCTATGAGGATTCTGATGCTGAAGAATCTATACCTTCAGCTCCTCCTCCAGAGGACTATTCTTTTGGGGAAACCTTGCATACCATGAGGGAGCATTTCCACTGGGAGAGCCAAGATTTTTCAGAATCTAAAAAGAGGCTCAGGGATTTCCTTTTACTACCCCAACACAGGCCACTAGCCATTCCACCTGTGTTAGATACTGCAGATGATGTGATGTTCATCGTGTTACCCTGCTGCAGTCATCACACTTGGGTTATCCTGTCGTCAGGCGGTCCCGCAGTCGGCCGGAATTCCAAAGTCTTGGTCCGGCGTCGGTTGCTGTCGCTTTTTCCCTGACGTCAGTGCGCCAGGGGTATATATATTGCAACCGACGCCATTTTCTTCAGTCTTTCTTGCCACGCGGTGCCCGAAGCAGAAGCAGTTCGCAAGTGCTGGTCGGCCGACTCCTGAGATTTTCAAATTCGAATTTCAGACCGAAGTCTTCTATAAAGCTAAGTACCCCATTGGGGAAACTCTTCTTGCCTCAGACCGATGTCAGAAAAGTTAACAATTGTATTTCTTGTGGGAAGCAAATACCTCATAAGGATTTTCATTCTTATTGCATACCTTGCCTAGGCCCATTCCACGACGTCACTAGTTGTCGTTTTTGTGCTAGGTTTAATATACATACTATTAAAAGACGCTTTGATTTCGCACGACACTACTTCGGTAGAAAATTTAATTACAGTATGCTATCGAAGCAACCGACTACCGGCGTGCACAAAAAACGCAAGGATAAGGACAGACAGCCCAGGCCTAAGCCAGATTCAGAGGCCTCGGCTGGTCCGGTCTCCGGTTCTCCGGTGCTCAGTGAAGCTCCGACGCAACCCCCGACTACCGCAGATCTGGAACCCGAGACCGCTTTGGAACTTTTAGCGGAATGTACCAGGCCGACGCAACCTTTTTGTTCAGGCCCTACCGACGACATTGCTGATAAAGATGTCGGTGCTGCAGGAACGCCATCGGTTTCTGAAGGCGTTTTCAGACCGACGACGCTCACCATTAAAACATTTCCTAAGACGAAGACTCCTATTAAATCTAAAAGGACTGCACTTCAGTCCCCTGTTCAAGGCCCTATGCCTAAGAAACAGATGCTCAAAATGGCTGAAGATTTGATTTCTTTAATCAGGGGTTCCCAGCCTTCTCCTGACAAAAGACCTAGACAAGAGGAAGATTATGCATCCTCTGAACAAGTGTCCATTTCCTCAGCCTCCTCTGAAGACCAAGATTGCTCCTTCTCCCCTTATGAAGATTCTGATGCTGAGGATTCCATTCCCTCAGCTTCTCCTCCTGAAGACTACTCCGTTGGGGAAACTTTATACACTGTGAGGGAGCATTTCCACTGGGAAGGTCAGGACTACTCTGACTCGAAGAAAAGGCTCAGAGAGTTTCTTTTACTCCCCCAGCACAGACCACTTGTCATCCCACCCGTGTTAGACATTGTGGATGATGTTTACTTGGAATCCAGTTTGAACCCAGACTCTCTACCTCCTGCTCTGGCCAAGCCTGACAGATACTATAGAGTGCCTGATTCCCACAAATTTCTATACAAAAGTCCTGTTGCTGACCCAGAGACAATCTCCCCGGGTCCCAAAGGGGCTAAGGCTTCTATGGCTAAAAATCCTGTACCCACTGAAAGGGATTCCAGAGCGCTAGACAGGTGGGGGAAAAAGGTTTACACCTCAGCCACTCTAGCTATGAGGGCACTAAATTGCCAATTTCACATGCTTAAGTATCAGCAATTTCTAATCTCTCAGATAAAGCAAAGAATCACCACTCTCCCTCAACAGTCTGAATTGAAAGAAATGCAGGATCTGTTGCATGCAACTGAACAGGTGGGCAAACGCACCTTACAGTGTGGGTTTGATTCTCTGGAGGCCTCCTGCAAAGCAGCTGTCACTGGGTCTGTTATACGTAGGCATGCCTGGTTAAAGGAACAAACTCTGCCTGATCATGTTAAAGCAAAGCTTCTAGATGCTCCCTTACAGCAGGATGCTCTTTTTGGAGTTAAAGCAGAAGAAGTCTTAAAGAAAATGGAAGATAACGCAAAATCTATGCAGACAGTCAAAGATTTCCTACAGGTACAGCCTCCTCGCTTCAGCAGAAACTGGCCAACATAAAATTAGTCCTTTCCAGCTACTGACAGACCACAGAGGGATAAATACAGACGCCCAAGAGGCAGAGGACAACCACAAGCCCAGTACAAACCTCACCAATGGGGCACTACAACACAGAAGGGAGGAGAAGACTGGTCCCAATCTACCAGAAGGCAAACTCAATGACTTGCACCTCATCCGGCCAAGCAACGCTCTCTTCACAGCCCCCTTGGGAGGAAAACTCGCACTTTTTTCAGACAACTGGCACATTGTCACAATGGACAAATGGGTCCTAGACATAATTTTACGAGGATACAGATTCCATTTTCACACCTTGCCAATGAAAAGAGGAATGCCAAACCTGCCACAAAATCAATGGGCAGAGGCACAAAAGCAAATTACAGCTCTCATGAACATGAGAGCCATTCAACTGGTACCTACACGGGAGCAAGGCCAAGGATTTTACTCAAGACTCTTTCTAGTACCCAGAAAGGACAATGCCTGGAGACCTATTCTGGACCTTTCAATTTTAAACACATTCTTACAAGTACCCAAATTCAAGATGCTAACACTATAGCAGCTTCTTCCCATGTTGGGCAAGGAGGCATGGCTAGTAACGTTGGACCTCAAGGAGGCATACCTGCATGTCCCTATCAGACAAAGTTGCAGAAGATACCTCCGTTTCATTGCAGGTTCAACCCATTACCAATTTTCTGCACTGCCCTTTGGCTTATCTACTGCACCCAGAGTCTTCACAAAATGCCTGACACCAGTAATTGCATACTGCAGACAAAGAGGAATTCAAATATACCCATACCTGGAATGCCTCATCCAAGCAGAAAGCAAGTACATTCTCTTACATCATCTGGCTTTTGTAAAAGATCTACTAAACTGCCTGGGGTACACAGTAAACCAAAAGAAGTAAAAACTAGTACCCTCACAAAATATGACATTCCTGGGTGCCAGCTTGAATACAATGGCCCAGAAGGCTTATCTGATGCCAGACAAGCAACTACAGCTGACTCAATATTTCAAAACAATGGCAGCAAAGACCCAATTAACTGCAAGAAAAATTCTGCAGGCTTTGGGCTTCATGGCATCTTGCATACTACTAATACCATTTGCAAAGCTGCATATGAGGAAATTACAGTGGTACCTAAAAAGTGTATGGTCTCAACACAGCCACAGCTTGGACACAATGATATATCTCATTCCCTGCCTACAACAGGAGTTTCTATGGTGGTCACAGGCATGTCACCTAAACAAGGGTCAGCCGTTCACCTTGCCCCCAGTCAGGCAGACTATCACAACAGATGCATCAGACTACGCCTGGGGGGCACACATGGCAGGACAGTGCGTTCAAGGCAAATGGACTGCAGATCAAAGGAATCTGCACATCAATCAAAAAGAAATACTAATGTACAGAAAGCTCTGACAGCCTTCAAGAATATATTACATCCAGGACAACTTACAATAAAGACGGACAACACCACAGTAATGTGGTACATACATAAACAAGGGGGTACTCACTCCTACCCTCTATGCAGGCAAGCAATGATCTTATGGAACACAGCTCTGGCTTACCAAGTTCAGTTACAAGCTCAATTCCTGCCAGGAAAGAAGAACACATTGGCAGATGACCTCAGCAGAAACATCATGGATCCCCACGAGTGGAAACTAGATCCACAAGTATTTACAATGATAACTCAAAAATGGGGCCTTCCAGACATAAACCTGTTTGCCAGTCCTCAAAACTATCAAATAACAAAATTTTGTACAAGGGCACTTCACCATCAAGCCTGGAAAGTAGACGCACTCGCTTTCAGTTGGAAAAACCTGACAGCATATGCCTTCCCTCCATTGCCTCTCCTTACAAAGGTGCTTCTGAAAGTCAAAAAGGAGAGACCACGACTGATTCTCATAGCCCCAGACTGGCCACGTCAGCACTGGTACCCACTATTGAGAAATATGGCCCACGGCCCACCTTGGATCTTACCACAAATTACCCATTTGCTCACACAACAAAACAATCAGTTTTTTCACAGCCAACTCAAAACCTTAAATCTGGCTGCATGGAAAATCACCTAAGCATCCAGCCAGCTCCTCTTTCCCAAGCAGTTATGGATGTTTTTCTGGAAGGTAGGAGGCCAAGCACCAGGAAGGCTTATTCGGACAAATGGAAAAGGTTTTGTGCCTGGAACCAAGCTAAAGGCCAAGACACATTTCAGCCTCACATGCCTCACATTGTACAGTACTTAACTGAGATGTTGCACAAAGGACTTTCCTTCTCCTCCATTAAAATCCATGCTTCAGCTATTTCAGCCCACTACAACATGGATCCACCCTTATTTTCGCATCCACTTCTAAAGCAGTTCCTCAGAGGGGCAAAAAACATTAGACCCCCCCCAGGAGAGCACCTACACCAACATGGGACCTCAATTTTGTTCTGGAAAAACTAACGCTACCTCCCTTTGAACCAGCTTTTTCTGCAGATCTTCAGTTCCTATCATGGAAGACTGCCCTGCTGCTAGCAATAACTTCAGCTAGAAGAGTCTCAGAGCTGCAGGCACTAATGGCAGTGGAACCTTTCCTCATTTTTTCATCAAGACAGAGTTTCTCTACGAACTAATCCTTCCTTTATGCCTAAGGTGGTTTCCAGTGTGGCTTTAAATCAAACCATCCACTTACCCACCTTCTTCCCAAATCCACAGAACAAAGGTGAGAGACTCCTGCATTCCTTGGACATTCACAGGCAACTTCGTTACTACTTGGACAAAACTAAGGCTTTCAGAAAATCTGACCAGCTCTTTGTATCCTATGCTACAGCTTCACAAGGGAAGGCTATTTCAAAACAAACCATTTCCAAATGGATAGGACATTGCATAAGTTTCTGCTATACCCATCATGGAAAACCAGTTCCTGCTACCATTAGGCCCCACTCTACCAGGGCAACAGCAACATCTACAGCTTTTCTCAAGGGGGTTCCAACCAAGGAGATTTTGGAAGCTGCAACTTGGAGTTCAGTACACACTTTTACCAAACACTATCACTTACCACTTTACTCTAAGACTAGGGCAGGCTTCGCCACTGCAGTTCTGCAGGGCCTGATAGCCTCCTCCAACCCATCCTTAGCTTTGGGATTCTACCCAAGTGTGATGACTGCAGCAGTGTAACACGATGAACATAGTACAGTTTTGTACCTACCATAAATGTAGATGTTCGAGTGTACACCCTGCTGCAGTCCAGGTTACCCTCCCTCCATCCCCTCTGAACTAACTGGCTAAAATCTCTACAATACCTTCCTGATGTATTTGCTTATAGCTGGAGGGATTTTGTGTTTGTGCAAAATTTACTCAATTTGGTACTAATTACTGACCACCTTTTTGGGGGCACCTGATATCTGGGGCAAGAATAACTGCAGAAAATGGCGTTGGTTGCAATATATATACCCCCTGGCGCACTGACGTCAGGGAAGAAGCGACAGCAACCGACGCCGGACCAAGACTTTGGAATTCCAGCCGACTGCGGGACCGCCTGACGACAGGATAACCCAAGTGTGATGACTGCAGCAGGGTGTACACTTGAACATCTACATTTATGGTAGGTACAAAACTGTACTTTTTTGGAGTCTAGTTTTACCCCCGACTCCTTACCTCCAGCTCCTGTTAAGCCTGACAGATATTACAGGGTTCCTGACTCTCATAAATTCCTTTTTAAAAACCCTGCTGCAGACCCAGAAACAATTTTACAGGGTCCCAAAGGAGTTAAGGCTTCCACTGCAAAAAACCCTACCCCCTCTGACAGAGATTTTAGGGCACACTATAGATGGGGGAAAAAGGTTTACACATCTACTACCTTGGCTATAAGGGCCTTAAACTGTCAGTTTCATATGCTGAGATATCAGCAACATGTCATGATTATGCTTAAACAGAAAATATTATTAAACTCTGAATGTGCAGAAAACAAGGAAATGCAGGATTTATTGCATGCAGCTGAACAAGTTGGAAAGCATACTTTGCAATGTGGTTTTGATTCTTTGGAGGCCTCCTGCAGGGCCGCAGTTACGGGTTCTGTAATAGGAGGCATGCTTGGTTAAAGGAACAAAATCTGCCTGATCATGTCAAAGTTAAATTACTAGATGCACCATTATACTTTGTTTGGTGTTAAGGCAGAGGAGGTGTTAAAGAAAATGGAGGACAAAGCTAAATCTGTGTAAACTGTCAAAGATTTTTTACAAGTACAACCACCTAGGTTTAGTAGACACTGGCCTACAAAGAATTGGTCCTTTCCTGTGTCAGACGGACCTCAAAGGGGCAGATCCAGACGCCCTAGAGGCAGATCCCAGGTGCAAGGTTCCTACAGGTCAAAGCAATGGGGTGCTTCTGCCTCCAAAGTTGGAGAAGACAAATCACATCCATACAGGAAACAATCCCAATGACTTCTCCCTGCTGGCACTAAGCACTTATCTCCTGGCAGCACCCATAGGGGGAAAATTAGTACTTTTTTCTCAAAATTGGCACATTATAACCCAGGACAAGTGGGTTCTAAATATAGTGTCACAAGGGTACAAGTTCCATTTCCATACCCTGCCAAAGGCAAATGGCTGGCCAGATCTGCCAAAACATCAATGGGCAGAGGCACAAAAACAAGTCTCATCCCTCATGGACATGGGGGGCATTCAACAAGTACCAGAGCAAGAGCAGAGACAAGGATTTTACTCAAGACTGTTCTTGGTACCCAGAAAGGACAAGACCTGGAGACCAATACTAGACCTATCTATTCTGAACACATTCCTGGATATACCAAAATTCAAGATAATGACTTTGCAGCAGCTTCTGCCCATGCTGGGCAAGAACACTTGGCTTGTGACTCTAGACCTAAAAGAGGCATACCTGCATGTCCCAATCAGACAATTATGCAGAAGATACCTCAAATTCGAGGCTGGCTCAATGCATTACCAATTCTCTGCACTGCCATTTGGCTTATCTACTGCGCCCAGGGTCTTTACAAAGTGCCTGGCACCAGTAATTGCATTCTGCAGACAAAGAGGAATACAAATATATCCTTACTTGGACGACTGTCTAATTCAAGCAGAGAACAAGGACATTCTTCTGCAACACCTGGCGTTTGTGAAAATACTTCTAACATGCCTAGGCTACACAGTCAACGAAAAGAAATCAAAACTAAAAGAAATCATAACTACTACCCTCTCAAGAGATAATATTCCTGGGTGCAAGCTTAAATACAATTGCCCAGATGACTTATCTCACGCCAGACAAAGGCAACTGACTGCCTATTTCAAAATGTTAGTAATAAAGGCCCAGTTATCTGCAAGAAAAATTCTGCAGGCTTTGGGCTTCATAGCATCCTGCATCCTACTAATTCCATATGCAAGACTGCATATGAGGAAACTTCAGTGGTACCTAATAAGTATTTGGACTCAACATTGCCACAGCCTGGAAACAATGATTACTCTCATTCCCTGCCTACAACAGGAGTTTTGATGGTGGGCAAAGGCATGTCAACAAAACAAGGGACAGTCATTCACATTACCCCCAGCCAGGCAGACATTAACAACGGATGCATCAGATTATGCCTGGGGGGGGGGGCCCACATGACAGGAAGATGCATTCAGGGCACATGGTCCTCAACCCAAATGCATCTACATATCAATCAAAAAGAGATGCTAGCTGTTCAGTATGCCCTGACAGCCTTCAAGGACCTACTTCATCCGGGACAACTACTGATAAAGACAGACAACACCCACGGTCATGTGGTATATAAACAAGCAGGGGGACACACATTCTTACCACCTTTGCAGACTAGCCTTGACTTTGTGGGACATATCATTAACTTACCAAGTACATCTGCAGGTGCAATTTCTGCCAGGAAGGAAAAATACTCTGGCAGACGAACTAAGCAGAAACCGTATGGATCCCCATGAGTGGCAGCTGGATCCACAAGTCTTCAGTATGATAACAAGGAAATGGGGATGCCTGGACATAGACCTATTTGCCACCCCTCACAACTACAAACTAAAAAGATTCTGCACAAGGACTTATCACAGACAAGCATGGAAAGTGGACGCTCTATCTTTCAGCTATCAGTATATGCCTTGCCCCCACTGCCTCTCCTCCCCAAGGTAGTCTTAAAGGTCAGACAGGAGAAGCCAAAAATGATACTGATTGCCCCAGACTGGCCCCGCCAGTACTGGTTTCCAATCCTAAAGACCTTGTCTCAATGCCCAGCTTGGACCTTACCTCAAATACCTCATCTACTGTCCCAGCAAAACAATCAGATCCTGCACAGCCAACTCAGGACTTTAAACCTGGCAGCATGGCGGATAATGTAGTCGTACAAAACACACCTCTCAGTAAAGCTGTGATGGATGTCATTTTGGAGGCCAGAAGGTCTAGTACTAGAAAATCTTATGCTGGAAAATGGAAGAGATTCTGTGCTTGGAACCGGGCACAAGGAACTGATACAGCTGGTGCCAAACATTCCTCAGATTTTGCAATACTTAACTGAGATGCTGGACAAAGGCGTATCTTTTTCATCTATTAAAATTCATGCCTCTGCCATTTCAGCTCATTACAATACAGAGCCACCAATCTTTTCTCATCCCTTATTAAAACAGTACCTCAGAGGAGCCAAAAATGTAAGGCCTCCAAGGAGATCACCAATGCCTGCATGGGACCTCAACTGTGTCTTGGAAAAACTCACCCGGCCTCCTTTTGAGCCGGCTGCTACTGCTGATGTAAAGTTTTTATCTTGGAAAACAGCTCTGCTCCTAGCAATAACTTTTGCAAGACTAGTTTCAGAGCTACAGGAACTCATGGCTGTGGAACCTTTTATCATTTTTTTATCCAGACGGGGTCTCTCTGAGGACAAATCCAACATTTATGCCTAAGGTTGTGTCCAGTGTGGCTCTTAACCAAACTATTCATCTGCCAACTTTTTATCCAAATCCACAGAACAAGGGGGAGAGTATTCTGCATTATTTGGACGTACACAGACAGCTTAGATTTTACTTGGACAGAACCAAAGATTTCAGAAAGACAGAGCAATTACTAGTGGCTTATGCTGCAGGATCACAAGGAAAGGCGATCTCTAAGTAGACTATTTCAAAGTGGATAGGCAACTGCATGCATTCGTTTCTGCTACTTACACCATGGCAAGCCAGTGCCTAAGGACATTAGGCCACATTCAACCAGAGCTGCAGCCACTTCAGCAGCCTTTCTCAGGGGAGTACCAACCAAGGACATTTTAGAGGCTGCTACTTGGAGTTCAGTGCACACCTTTACAAAGCACCATCATCTACCACTCTACTCTAAATCCAGGGCAGGCTTTGCCACTGCAGTTCTGCAGGGCCTCATAGCTGCACCTAATGCTATTTAGCGCCAGCATCCCATCCATAGCTTTGGGACTCTACCCAAATGTAATGACTGCAACAGTGAAACACGAAGAACATAGTACAGTTGCGTACACTTACCATAAATGTAGATGTTAGAGTGTATTCACTGTTGCAGTCCAGGTTACCCACCCGCCTTCCCCCTTTTCTTCTGATGGGACGTATCTCTCCTTCTCCGATTTGTACAACCTATGTGGTGTATTTGCTTGTTGATGAAGGTAAAGTTTATATCGGTGCATGTATTTACATTGTATATAAATTTTGGCTACCCTTTTAGGGGGCATCTGACATCTGGGATAAGAAAAACTAAAGAAAATGGCATTAGCCGCATCTTTTATACCCCTGATGACCTGACGTCAGGGAAGGGGCGACAGCAGCCGATGCAGGACCCTGGACTTTGGAATTCAGGCCGACTGAAGGCAACCTGCCAGAAGGATTACCCAAATGTAATGACTGCAACAGTGAATGCACTCGAACATCTACATTTATGGTAAGTGTACACAACTGTACTATGCAGCAACAGATGGCACCCCCGGGCCGCTGTGGATCTGATGCGGCCACAGATGGCACCCCCGGCTGCTGTGGATGTGATGTAGCAACAGATGGTACCCCCAGGTCGCTGTGGATCTGATGCAGCAACAGATGGCACCCCCGGCTGCTGTGGATCTGATGCAGCAAGGCCGCTGTGGATCTGATGCAGCAACAGATGGCACCCCCGGCCGCTGTGGATCTGATGCAGAAACAGATGGCATCCCCGGGCCGCTGTGGATCTGATGCAGCAACAGATGGCACCCCCTGGCCACTGTGGATCTGATGCAGCAACAGATGGCACCCCCCGACTGCTGTGGATCTGATGGCAGCAACATATGGCACACTGCCTCTGTCCATTTAGAGTGACATTAGCAGAGTTAGGTGGGGGGGGGTAAGGGATAAGGATAGGGTTTCAGTGTTAGAGTTAGGGATGGGGTTTTAGGATCCGGCTCTGGGTTTTAGGGTTAGGATCCAGGACTGAGTTTAGACTTTGGGTTGGCTTTTTAGGATTAGGATCAGCTTCAAGTTTTATGCTTATGGCCTGTGTTTGAGAAGGAGATGATTAGGATAAGTTAACGGTTCTCCCACTCTGCAGCTGGCACACCTGATTGATGGCTGATTAGAGCTGCCAGTCAAGCCATCACCTCTGATTCCCTACACATACCTGAGCGAACCAAGATGGTGTGTCCTAATCTGCACAATTACCCCTGTCAACAGTCATCGCCTCTAATTCCGTACACGTACCTGAGTGAACCAAGACGGTGTGTCCTAATCTGCACAATTACCCCTTCAACTGTCATCACCTCTGATTTCCTACACATACCTGAGTGGACCAAGGCAGTGTGTCCTAATCTGCATAGTTACCCCTATTGATCGTTGTCACCTCTAATTCTGTACATGTACTTGTGAACCAAGATGGTGTGTCCTAATCTGCACAACTACCTCCTCAACTGTTATCACCTGTGATTTCCTACACATACCTTTGTGGACCAAGACGGTGAGTTCTAATCTGCACAATTACCCCTACCAACAGTCATCATCTCTAATTCCATACACGTACCTGAGAAACCAAGATGGGGTGTCCTAATCTGCACAATTACCCCATCAACTGTCATCGCCTCTGATTTGCTACACATACCTGAGTGAATCAAGATGGTGTGTCCTTATCTGCACAATTACCCCAATCAACTGTACTTGAACCAATATACTGGAAAAGTGAGGTGTGCAGCCATACAGAGGGACATCCGGAAGGATGCATGTCCACCCTTGGTTATTTCCCATGGACTGGGATTTTGGTGCAGTAGTGATTCCTGTTCTTAGATAGCTACAGTTACAGTGGGTATTCTAGTGCAACTGTACGTTTTGCATCTTCATTCTCCTTGAAGAGCCTTTCCACTCCTCAGACTTAAACTTATGACCAACTGACTAATTTGTTCTCTTTGTAAACCAGCTCGTTTGGGGGCCCTGAAGTTCATCTCTTGGAAAATACATACAGTAAACTCTCAGTTAACCGGCGCCCATGTGGATTGGTAGATGCCGGATAAATGTAGATGTTCTGTAGTCCTATCTCACCTTCATTCTTACATATGGGGTCGGAGCCAATCCACGGCTTCAACTCAGTCGATTACATTGCTCAAAGTCTCTTAGTTGGCTCGTGGCAAGGTAGGTATCCCATAGTGCACTAGCAAGAATCCACAGATCTCGTTTGCCGCGTCTACGAGTTCAGAAGTGCTTCTTGCTTGGCCGTGGCCAAGTTGCATATTTTTCATTGCTGTTATAGTCCTTATAAGATAGCTTAGTTTGCATAGTTTTTAGTAATAGTTTTTCATAGGTAGTAAACAGTAGTGTGATTTTGCTAAATTTTACGTAGTTATTGCTGAGAACGTGTTGGCCGTTCTAGGCCTGTTTTTGTTCTCCGAGTGGTATCCTTTCTGTGTGCTAGTTTTTGAATAGTTTCCTATTAGCGTAGGTCCGCGTTTGTGTTAGGACCTTGTTTTCTAGTTTCAGTAGAATAGTATTTTGTGTGCAGTGTCGTTTATTTTTGGCTAGTTTTTTGCCTGCTGTTTAAAATTTGCAATTTGTGGTATTTTCTGACTTAGCTTCTTTCCTGTTTCCTGGCAGCTATGTCTGTTTAAGTTAGAAGACCTAGTCCTCTGTTTGCTCGTCTGTGTGAGTTATCTTAGCGGGGCTAGGCCGGTTTAAGTTAGAGGACCTAGTTCTCTGTTGTATTTTTTGTGTGTAGTTTTCTTACAGGGTGAGGCCTGTTTATTGTCCTCTCTTCTGTCTTTATAGAGTTCTGTTTGTACTTAGCATGTCAAAGGCGTCCAAAGATCATAAACCTTTGGGTTTTAAAAAGTGCCTTAAGTGCTCCCAAAAAATGCCAATCACTGATGGGCATAGTAATTGTGTTTTCTGCCTCAGAGCCATTCATATACAGGAAACTTGTTCTTTTCTGTCACTCCTTCAGCTCCAGAGTTCTCCAAGAAAGGAAGAACAAATTAATACCAAAAAGTCTCCTTAAGCCTTCCTTCGAGGAGGATTTTGCCAGCTCTTCATCATCCTCCAAGTCTCCCTCAAAGAAAGAGAAGGTCAAGTCGGCAGGGAGACATTCTCCTGCACCGACTATTTTATCTGGACCTCCTCAGAAAACATTAAAATTGGATAAGCCTGCTATTTTATGCTGAACTTCTGAGAGACTTGCTTGGCTACAATTCATCTACATGAGAAGCTGAAGTTAAGTGAAACTTGCAGTAGTGTATTTTAGTCTTCTGTTAAGTGCAAACTTTCAGTTTTAAAAGTACTGTATTTTCATTTGTTTTGGTTTCCTAATTATGTTTTTCATAAGGGGGGTGGTGATCTTGTCACTTCTTTATCTGATATTTAATAGCCTAGAGGGCTTCCACTGTACTTTAAGTGCTAACCACAAAGTTTGAGAAATCATTTTATGCTCAACTTCTGAGAGACTTAATTGTCTACAATTCATCTGCCTTAGAAGCTGAAGTTAAGTGAAACTTGCAGTAGTGTATTTCAGAACTTCTGTTAAGTACAAACTTGCACTTTTAAAAGTACTGTATTTTCATTTTTTTCTGTTTTCTAATTGTGTTTCATTGAACAGTGTGCTGTGTCTCTCTGCAGTTTGTTCCCCACCCACCCTGCCTGTTCTTGTGTTGGTATTAGTGTCGGTGGCTCTGGAATTGCCTGCCCTCCTGTAAGTCTGTATTAGAACACTCCTCCTGGGTCCATCTCATTTGCTCACATAACCAAGTACAGAGATCATATTCTGAGTCTAGTGTTCACTCTACTTAATACAGAGAGAAGATTTGAAAAGGCCAACTCACGTAGGTTCTTCCTTCCTCTCTCCTTGCACTTAAAAAAAATTGCACCTTATTCATCTGCTTTTACTGTATTTGTGTTTCCTCCTACTTTATTTTGCTTTTCTTAAAAGTACTAAATTTTAATTATTATGCTGCATTTATTATTGCCTCATTAAATTGTAACTGTTATTCAAGCACTTCGGCTTCATACAGGTTGTTTTACATTAAGAAGGTTTGTGGTCTGCACTGTTGTGGCAGGACAGGTAGCTTACATCCTTCTAAGCTGGGAATTGCTGATTGAAGGCCCAGTGTCTGCTATTCTAAAAGTGTATTAGTTCTGGCTTAAGCATTTGGGCTTCAGGCCAGTTATTCTACATTAAGAGGGTTTGTGGTCTGCACTCTTGTGGGAGGAGAGGCTGGATTCTGCCCTTCTGAGCTGGGAATTTCTGGTCACAGGCTTATTGTGCCTGCTTATTTGAACTGTTTCTTTCTGTAGCATAGACCAGATTCAGGCCTGTTGAATCTAGCTTTGTTTGTATAACTTGAGCACTGATCCAGGCCATCTTTTTTGGAGAAGGTTCCCCTGCACCCTAGTAGCAGGAGTGCGCAGTTAGAACTTGTCTGATTGAAGACTGCTGGAACAGGGCTCAGTTTTGAGATTTTTTTCTGGTTAATTGGGTAACTTGTTTAAATCAGTTTGTTAATTTTCTATTGTTTTATATATATATATATATATATATATATATATATATATATATATATATATATATATATATATATATATATAAATTGCACTTTATTCATCTGCTTTTACTGTATTTGTGTTTCTTCCTACTTTATTACTAGGGGCATTGACTACAACTCTGATCTGCGATATATAACAATAAGTATCCTTTTCTGTGCATTTAAAGTGTTGTTTTGATTTTATCTGCTTTATTTTCTGAAAAAATGTATACTTGTTTCCTGCCTTTCTAAGCTAGTATAGTCCAGTTTTCAGGTTAGTGCTGAATTCAGGGCTGTGTTACAAATCTCTGGGTTTGCCCATGCCTTACTTGGATAGAAGGAAGTTTCTCTGTTCACCTGTGAGAGAGGGGAGCTTTGAGCAGCCTATCTGTCCCTGGAGGAGTGGTTTCAGCCCAGAAATTAGTAGTTTATTGGCCATTTTGGGCTAATTTCTATCTCTCATTTCCCTGCTATAAATACTGCATTTGCCCGATTTTGCGCGCCGGGCAGTGCCGGTTAGCTAGGGTAAAACTATTCCCGGCTCCACAAAGTCTCCTCTTCAATTTTTCTCTTGGAACTAGACAAACTTTCAAATTAAGCACTCAAGCCATTCATTTCTCAGCCCGGCACTTGCTCAAAACTCATAGCAAGCACTTATAAACCCTAGCACTAGACCCTCCTGTACTGTACAGAAGGACAAGGCTCTCTATTGACCTTATTAGCCATCCAGTAAAGCAGTTCACTGTACCTATCCAGGCATGTCCAAAGGGCAGTTTCTCCTCCTACCACCAAACACTAATACATGCGAGAGATGCAGTTATACAGCCAAACTGGAGGCCAAGCTCTCTCAACCCAAGACTGGATCAGACAGTCAAGAGGAGAAGGGAAATACTTGCATCACACCACCAGTCTCACATAGACCCATTAAACTAGCACCGGCAAAAAAAACACATAAATACATGAAAACATACTAGGAGGCTCCAATTAAAAATCTGCAAAAGCAACAGAGACCTCCAAAGCAAACATCCAAGCAACCTTCACCCCCCAACACAAACCATAAAACATATACTTCACAAAACCTGTGTCATGCAATCACAGCCCTTAAGGCAAAATAACATACCCAACATACTAGTAATAGGTGACTCTATAGTCAGGCACACTGACATCCCACTCACTAGGCTGAACAAGGAGAAGGTTACTGTTAGCTGCCTGTTGGGTGCCAGGATCCGCCACATAACACAAACACTCAGGTCACTACAGAACAAGTACAAATATGACTCTGTCATTGCCCATGTTGGTGTGAATGACCTGAGCCGTACCTCCCTGGACTACATGAAAAGAGACATGGAAGAGCCGTCTGATCACGTAGCCCAGGCCGGTATGACCCTGAACCTGAGTAGCATCCTGCCCTCACCAAGAATGATACCATGGTATAAAGAAAAAAATCGCAATTTCAACAATTGGCTAAGTTTCTGGTGTCATTCAAAGGGGATCCAGTTTCTGTCCACTTGGGATGACATGCTTGGCAAGCCACACTTCTTCACTAGAGATGGCTTGCACTTGTCACCCTTAGACTATCGAATACTGGCCAAGGCTCTTGTCACCCCATAGTGCCTTTTTTAGGCAAGGCTCAAAAGACAAACCCACCACCGTAAATAGCACAAGTAACAAAAAACTGAGGGTAATGCTACTCAATGCCAGAAGTCTAAACCCCAAAATGCATGCACTCGAGGCACTCTTCAGTATGGAGAAAATTGATATATGTGCAGTAACAGAAACCTGGTTTAAGGCTCCAGAGAGCACCCCAGCACTACCAGGCTACAACTCATACCATACATTTCGGACACAGAACCCGAACCAAAATATAAAAGGCGGGGGTGTATCCATATTCATCAAGGATACCCACACCTCCAGGTTAGTGGCACAGTACGATGCTTCAGAGATTATCCACGTGCAACTAGCAATGGGTAAAACTGCAATCCAAATTGTAGCTTGCTACAGATCACCCACCATGTCCCAGGACCCCCATTCCGCGTGTCTGGAAACACTGCGAAACATAAAGGTCCTACCAAACACCCTAATATTGGGTGATTTCAATTACCCAAACATTAACTGGGAGAACTACTCGAGTACTAACTCCCTTGCCCAACATTTCCTAGAATTTATAAACTCAAACGCCCTGGTTCAACTGGTCAACACTCCCACCAGAGGAGACAACACATTGGACCTGGTCATCACCAACATGGGTGACCGGTGTTCCACACCAGAGGTCAGCCCCCTCGCTGGTTAGATCTGACCATAAACAAATCACTTTGGATATCCACATTCTGCCCCCACCCCCAGACAAGGAAACCACCGTGAAAAAACTTTCAAAAGCAGACTTCATGTTACTTAAGACTGAGGTGGAAAGTTTCAAAGCCCCCATGCTGAAAGATAATGCTGTCCAAGCTGCAAAATCCTTTACTAATGCATTCTGCAGGCACCTATGAGAATGCATGGATATTGCCATCCCAAGCAAAACCAGGACTCACTCCTCCAACAAAAGGAAACCAGTCTGGTGGGCTCCTGCCATAAGGAAGCTATACAATAGAAGGGGGAAACTAGTACAGAAAAGAGTAAAATCCCAAGATGGGTGGACATCCGTGATCAGTATCGGCAAGAAACTACGAACCCTTATAAAATCATCCAAGGCAAGCTTCGAAAGAAAAATTGCCAAGGACTCCAAAGATAACCACAAGGCATTCTTTAGCTATGTCAAGAATCTAAGTGGCAATGCTCAGATCTGCTCGGAGTTAGTGCAGAATGGCACAAAATACACTGAACCACCAGTATCGCCAACATCCTGGCAGACAGGTTCAGCGCAAACTTCACCCCCCACCCCCAAAAGGGCCCATAACCATAAAAGAAGAATGTAGAGTCCCTGAAATCACAGACACTCCGGTTAAAACAGCCCTCTCCAAAGCCAAAAACACAGCATCAATGGGGACCAGACGGTGTCTCAGGCTGCGTCCTACACGAGCTCAAGGACGAACTAACCCCTCACCTAAACACACTTTTCAAACTTAGCCTTTTCACAGGTTATTCCACTCCACAAAGGTGGAGCCACAACAGACCCTGGGAACTATCACCCTTTAAGCCTGACTAGCTTGGTCTGCAAGACTATGGAGCACATCATCATGGAACTCCTTAACCGAGACATTGGGAAACTCCAAACACTGGACCATACCCAGTTCGGCTTTGTTAAGGGCAGATCATGCCTCCTAAACCTGATGGGCTTCTTTGAAATAGTTACCAAGGCTATAGATGAAGGAAAGGTGGTACACACAGCCTACCTAGACCTCGCAAAGGCCTTCAACACCATTCCTCATTCTGGTATTATAGATAAGCTCACCAGCCTGAACATAAACCCCTACATCACAAGATGGGTTGCCAACTGGTTCATGGATACAACCCACGTGGTGAGAGTTGCAGGAGCTAGGTCCAACTCTAAACCGGTTACAAGTGACATTTCCCCAGGGGTCAGTCCTAGGACCCCTCCTGTTTGGCATTTGCTTCTCAGAGTTACAGGCAAGCACAGGAGGACCATGGCTGACCAAGTTCGCAACTAGGGGCTATAATTGACTCTCCGGCTGACACAGACATCCTCCAAAAGGGTCTCACTGAGATGGATACCTGGTGTCAAAATCATGACCTCAAGCTAAATGCCAAAAGGTGCATAGTCATCCCCTTTGGAAAAAGCAAAGTACCCACAAACTGCCACATAGGTGGTAGTCCCCCACATGCAGAAGACGTAATAATGGATCTGGGGACCCAAGTAGATGGTAATCTCACCTTTGATAATCACATTGCCAAAGTGGTTAGAAAATCCTTCTACGTGGCCCACCTAATCACAAAAGGGTTCGCATCTAGATCAAAAGAGGTCATTGTGCCCCTCTACTCATCACTCATCAGACCCATCATAGAGTACAACGCCCCATTTGGGATGTACCTTACACGACACCTGCAACAGCTGGAAAGACCACAGAAGTACCTCACCAAGAGGATCACTGGCTTCAAACAGATGCCCTATGCAGCTCAACTAAAGAAACTCCAGCTCTGTACTCTGTTGCATACCACCTACTCAAAGGTGATCTCTGCCTGACATACAAAGCCATGTCCAGCCCAGAATTGATGGACATGTTCCACCTAAAGAAAACCGTATCCCCTCGAGCCACACGCTGTAGGGATCTAAACCTCACCACAACAGTAAATAGGACGTGCTGGAGGGATAGATTCCTGTCCCAGAGACTTCCCATGCTTTGGAACAAGATTCCAATCTACATTAGGCAGAGCTCCTCGCTAACCCTCTTCAAAAGAAACCTTGACGAGTGGATGGGAAACAAAGGTTACCCCAGGGATCACTTCAGTGGCTCTGCTGGACAGAGGCACAGGGAACTAATCTAAGGGGACGGCGAAAGCCAACGCATTTTGGCTAGGCTTATAAATGCCTTAGGGCAGATAGCCTAGTACCTACCTATGAACCTCTTCGGCTCCACTGTCCTTGGAGATGGTTGAGGTTATCAATGTTGACACTGCAGTGTCGGCCCCAAGTCTTTCAGAGCCGACTACTGAGAAATTGCAACAGAGCCGGTCTCCCCAACTTTATGATCTCCCATATTACAGAGATCTAGGTCGCCTACCCCGTCATCCAGATTCTCCAAGAGCCTTTCGGAAGAGGATGTAGAGAGAGTAGTGCTTAGACTTTTGACGTCGTCTGCCTTACCAAAATTGTTGCTGGCTCTGACCCAGTCGGTCTGGAGCCATCTAAGACCATTCTCCCAGTGTTGTTCCTCCTCTGAGCTGTGCTGATCCTTCAGAGCTGGAGATTTTGGTGCCACTTGTTATGGAACCCTCAGTTCCAGCACCCCTTGTGGCTGTCTCAGAGCTGAGTTCCGCTGCAACACCTTCATCGCCATCCTTGGTGTCTAGGGGACGAAGCTCGCCAGTTGGCCCTGACAGGGACACTTGGAACCGAACATCCTCAGTGTTGAGCCTACCTCTCGGTGCTTCGGCTAAGTTGCGCTCGGACCCTACATCCATCTCGGAGCCGATCACTTTGGAGCCGAGGGCTACCTCCACTTCCTTGGAGCCAGGGCTGTCCTCGGAACCAGAGAAATCTACATTTGAGATGATGAGCGTGCTGTCTCAGTCGTCAGGTCCGCACAAGTGTACCAATACTCTTTCCCCCTCAAGCACCGACCTCTGTCTCAGCACCATCTCTCTCTCTCTCTCGGCAGCAGAGAGAGACAGCCTCAGGAGCCCCCATTGGGTGGCCCACAGTCTTCCGAGACCACCCCAGAATACCCCTTTGAGGAGCCCCCTCGGAAGAGGACATGCAAGAGGAAGCATGTAGACTCCCCGGATGAGTCCATCACCTCGAACACTAACCTTGAGGAGTCAGAAGGGTCCTCTAAGTCATCCTCCGATGATATCTCCTTTGTAGATATCTTAGAGATCCTAAAGCAGAGAGGCGGCTGGCCCACTGTCGCCCCTTCTGATGAGGAGTCAGTGTACCTGAAGGCTTTCGGATCTTAACATTCAGCCTCTTGGGTGTCTCCATCTTTTGATGGAGCTCCTGGACCTAGTTAGTTGAAAAATGTGGGAAACTCCTGATGCTGTGGAACCAGTCCCCAGAAGACCCAACAAATTTCTCTCAGCCCCCAAAGAGAAAGAGTTCTTGACCAAAGGTGTGCCTGTAGATGCCATGGTGGTGATGGCAGCCACAAAGAAGGAACTAGCGGAGACTTCTGCATCTGTCCATCCACTGAGCAAGGAGTCTCGAACGATGGATAGATATGCGAAGCATATCTTCTCTTCAGCGGCTTTTACCTTCAAATCACTGAAGTACCTCACACGTTTTACTAAGCTTTAAAGAGATCTCCTAAAGGAGCTAGGAGATACTCTCCAAGGTACATCAACTGAAGGAGTCACTGAGAAAGTTACTGCTCAGTTGTCCACCTTAAACTCCATTGTTAACTCCTCCATGAGGCTGATCTCCTGTGCACCTGATGGAGTGAGTAGGGCAGTGGGTTCAGGGGTTTCCCTTAGGAGACACTCCTGGATGCACTTAGGTAATTTTACGGAGCCCTTCAAATCTACTTTTACCAACGCCCTCTTCAACGGTTCTTCAAACACTCTTTGTCCTGCCCAGATATGGAAATCAAGTTCATTGTGTTAGACCAGATAACACCCGACAAGAGAGGGGGTGACTGGGAGACTAAATTGGTATATAGGGAGCTTATATGGCAACTAAGACTGGATGCAGCTAAATGACCAGGGTTAAATGACTACACAAATTTAAGTAGTGTTTTAAAACTAAGAAGAGCTAAGTTATAGCATACAGCATTTAGTAAGAGATTATCAACATTACTTATTTGTATCAAATTATTTGTATTTTATATTTATATTTATTCTGAGTATAGGGAATATAATCTATGTAACAACGTTTGAACACTTAATACTTGATTATTATTTTTATTTTTAATTCTTGCATTTTTAACATTTGATTTTTATCTATTACTATTTATTACTCACATCATTTATTTGTGGTACCCCATTGTAATATTTATTGCACACTAAACAGTGTTATAAGAATCAATCACTACAAATGTGGTTTCATGGGACATTAACATATGATAATATTTATTTATTTATACACTAATGCTTTGTGATTTTCAAATGACATATCTTTTAAATAACATATTTTTTAACTACAACATATTTAACAAAAGGTATTTTATTTAGGATTTTATGTATTTCATACATCTTGCTCTTTAATTTTAAATTGGTCACCAATTAATTTTAATTGTAACTTGACTGGTTTTAACGAAGCACATGATCTCATTAAGAGACTTACAAATAAGGTTGTTCTGCCCTGCATTTTTATCTTGATAAAGCTCAGTATTGCACTGAGCGAAAGCGCTTGAGAGAAGGATTTTGAGAAATTTATGTCATGTGTTTGAGAGAAGGACTTGGAGAAATTTATGTTGTGTGTTTGAATAAACTTTTTGTGGAGATTACCTTTGGCTTCATCGCTGTTTCTTGCTGCTCTTCGCTGCCTTGGATTATACTTTTCACCAACTCCTCCATGAGGCTCAGGGGTTTCCCTTAGGAGACACTCCTGGATGCACTTAGGTAATTTTACAGAGCCCTTCAAATCTACTTTTACCAACGCCCTCTTCAACGGTTCCTCCTTGTTTGGACCAAAAGTTAAATGCACACTCACCAGGTGCGAACAGGAAGGGAAAACTCTCTCTGCTGTGAGAGTACATTTTACCATCCCTTCTAGACCATACCCCAAGGGTCAGAGAGGCAGGAAAATGTGGTTCAAGAAATCCCAGAGATTTTTCCTGGACGCACAGGGTGATTCCTCCTTCAGAGGCAGGGGAGGAGGAGCTAATGGTAGATGTCTCTTTACAGGCAGGGGGGTCCGCAAAACCAGGGTGGCCGCGATTCCTTTTGTGGCCATCCCTATCAGCGCTCCTGATGTGGGGCCCGGCTGCACTTCTTTGGAGCCAGTCGGGGGTCGCTTATCTTTGTATCCAGAAGTCTGGCTCAGCATCACCCAGGACAAGTGGGTAATCAGAATAATCACCAGAGGATACCCTTCTTTCTTCCACCCCCACACCCCCAAGAAGATCCCAGATGTTCCACCCAATCACAGGGATCTAGCAACCATAGAAGTTCAAAAGTTGCTTTCAAAGAGAGTCATCCAAACCATCCCCGCAGACCAGATAGGATTCGGAACTTACTCCAGATTCTTTTTAGTGCCAAAACAAATAGGGGACTGGAGACCTGTTTTGGACCTCAGCAAACTAAATGAATCCGTAAAGAAGTCCAAGTTCTGAATGGTAAATCTGCAGTCTATACTCCCTCTGTTAGGGAAAAACAATTGGATGTGCTTCATAGACCTCCAAGATGTGTACTACCACATCAAAATGGACAGAGCATCGAGGAGTCATCTACGCTTCTGGCTGGGAACCAGTCATTACCAATTCCATGTTCTGCCTTTTGGTCTTACCACAGCCCCCAGGGTGTTCACCAAATGCATGGTGGTCGTGACAGCTCACTTGAGACGTCGTGGATTCCAGGTGTTTCCTTGCCTGGACGATTGGCTCTTGACCGCCTCCACCAGGCACCTACTACTACAAGCCAGGGATTCAGCCATCCAGCTGTGTACCCAGCTTGGAATTACGATAAACTGGGAAAAATCTGCCTTGTCACCCTCTCAATTTGTAACTTTTATAGGTGCAGAATTAGACACAGTCGCCATGATGGCTCATCTTCCTGCAGACAGAATTCAAAATCTCAGACAACAGATATACAGCTTACTTCCTCAACAAAAAGTCAAGGCCAAGACAGTGCTGAAACTTTTAGGGGCCATGGCTTCTACCATAACTCTAGTTCTACTAGCCAGATTGATATGTGAATCCTTCAATGGCTACTTTTTTCCCAGTGGTCTCTTCAACAACTGCCCCTGTCTCATCATATTTTCATAACGAAATCTTGAAAAAAGGACCTTCGTTGGTGGATTCAGCCCGATCAGCTGACGACAGGAACACCCTTCCTTCCTCGCCAACCCGTTGCTACTGTGACCATGGATGCCTCCCAGTTAGGGGGGGGGACATTATCTAGGCAGGACTGTCCAAGGCACATGGCAAGATCACGAGGCTCACCTGCATATCAATGTCCTAGAGGTGAGAGCAGTGCTACTAGCATTGCAAGCACTTCACAACCTTCTTCCTCTAGGGAAGATAGCAATCAAATCGGACAGTATGTCAGTGGTATGGTATCTAAACAAGCAAGGAGGAACCAGGTCTTACCCCCTATGTCGAGAGGCTCTTTGTTTTTGGCAGTGGGTGATATCTTCCCAGCGCTTTCTAGTAGCAACACATATCCCGGGGACAACCAATGTGATAGCCGACAAGCTCAGCAGGGCAATCTTGATGCTGCATGAGTGGTCTCTGAATCAGAAAGTAGCTGAACAGATTTTCTGCAAATGGGGACAGCCTTGCTGCAATCTGTTTGCCAGTCCAATCAGTGCCAAATGCAGCAGCTACTTCTCCCTTATACCCCCTCCGAGGGAGTCACAGAGAGACACACTTATTCACAATTGGCCTCCGGGACTTCTTTATGCATTTCCCCCCTTTCTGCTCATATCGAAAGTGATCCAGAAAGCAAAGTCCTTGGGAAGCAAAATGATTCTGATCACTCTTACTGGCCTCATCAGATTTGGTTTCCCTTTCTCGGGCCTCATCTCCTAGATGATCCATGGTCTCTGGACCCAGTTCCAGACCTCTTGACACACATCAGGTTCCCTTCACCCCTGCCTCCACACCCTCAACTTGACAGTGTGGCTGCTCCACTTCCATCCCTAGTCAGGCTTCATGATTTTTTACCTGCAGTGACCCATATCTTCACGTCTTCCCATAAACCTTCCACAAGGAAATTATACACCAGCAAATGGAGACGATTTTCTATCTGTCCAAAAGAGAAAAATGTAGATCCTTACACAGCATCCATCCCCTTGGTATTAGAATTCCTAACCAAACTTTTCCATCAGGGATCAGCTGCTGCTACAATTAAAGTTCAACTGGCAGCTATATCCAATTTTCATTTGGGACAACACAAGCCTAATCTGATGGCTCACAGATTGTGTAAAGTTTTCCTTAAATGCACTACCTTGCTAACACCTCCCTTTCAGGAACCTGCATCTCCTTGGGATCTAAATTTCTTTCTGTCCAAACTTCCCTGCCTTTAGAACCCATGCATTCTGTGAACTGAAGTCTCTCTCTTGGAAGACCATTTTTGTAGTAGCTATTACATCCGCTAGAAGGGTGTCAGAGTTGCTGCAAGCACTGTCAGTCAAACCTCCTTACTTGATTTTTCATAAAGACACAGTTTCCCTTCGTACAAATCCTTCCTTCATTCCCAAAGTCTCAGTCTAATTTGAACCAAACTATCGAACTGCCTGTGTTTTTTTCCTAATCATTCAAACAGTGCAGAATATAAATTTCATCAACTTGATGTTCACAGACCATTACAGTTCTACCTACATAGAACTAAGGAACTTAGAAAGTCAGACCAATTGTCCGTATCGTTTTCTGAAACTAGGACAGGTCTGCCAGTCTCTAAGGTAAGTCTATCTAATTGGATTTCCAACTGTATCTCTTTTATCTACTCTTCCAATGGAAAAAACCTTCCATTTAAAGTTAAGGCTCATTTCACAAGATCCCTATCCACATCTGCTGCCTTTCAAGCCAGAGTTCCAATTGACAGTATTTGTGCAGCAGCAACTTGGGCTACCCCTCATACCTTTATTACTCATTACAAATTGGACTTGACCTCTAGGGCTACAGCCTCCTTTGGTTCCATGGTTCTTAGGAGTATATTCCCATGAGTCACCCGAGAAAGTGGTGCTAGGGATGCTGTCCGATATGTAAGAATGAAGGCGAGATAAGACTACAGAACATAAAGAAGTTATGTACTCACCATAACGTTCCATGTTTGTAGTCCATCTCGCCCTTCATTCTTACAAACCCACCCACCTACCCCTGTCCATGTATCCTTGGAGGATCTGGAGACAGGATAGTATTGCCTTTGGTAGGGTGGAGACCTTTCTTCTTTGTTGTTCCTTGTGGTGGATAACCTTTCTATCATTTTAAGTCAGCAGCAAACAAGATCTGGGGATTCTTACTAGTGCACTATGGGATACATACCTTGCCACGAGCCAACGAAGAGACTTTGAGCTTTGTAATCGGTGGCACCGAACCCATATGTAACAATGAAGGGTGAGATGGGCGTAGCTTCTTTTTTCTGATTGCTTCAGAGTTACTTTTAAAAACAGGCCTGACATGCTGTATCCTATACTGCTTGCTTGATTTGACTTATTCTATGGTTGGGGAGAGAGGGAATTTATTCCTAGCTCCCTTTTTAAAACTCTGAAAACGTAATGTATGTTTCTGCAGGGGGAAAACAGAAAGTGCAACACATTAAAATTGTACTGTATTTCTTAGAGTTGTTTTTTGTTTGGCGGTTGCTTGCGTTCCGGGTAAAATAGTTTACTGTAATTTTTTTCTTGGTGGTCGTCGCTTTTGCCAGTAGTATGTCTGAGCTTTTCGTATGTTTTTTTCATAAACAATAGATGTCCTTAGAACTATCCACATTTCTTTTGAGAAGCTGCCTCAGAACTGCGGTTTAGTTAACCTCATTCATCTCATTTTCTGTTTCATTCTAGTAGTGAGAGTCGCTCATGCCCTTGGTATGTGGGGAGTGCACATTCTAGTAGTGAGAGTCGCTCATGCCCTTGGTGTGTGGGGAGTGCACATTCTAGTAGTGAGAGTCGCTCATGCCCTTGGTATGTGTGGGAGTGCACATTCTAGTAGTGAGAGTCGCTCATGCCCTTGGTATGTGGGGAGTGCACATTCTAGTAGTGAGAGTCGCTCATGCCCTTGGTATGTGTGGGAGTGCACATTCTAGTAGTGAGAGTCGCCCATGCCCTTGGTATGTGGGGAGTGCACATTCTAGTAGTGAGAGTCGCTCATGCCCTTGGTATGTGTGAGTGCGCACATTCTAGTAGTGAGAGTCGCTCATGCTCTTGGTATGTGTGTGAGTGCACATTCTAGTAGTGAGAGTCGCTCATGCCCTTGGTTTGTGGAGAATGCACATTCTAGTAGTGAGATTCGCTCATGCCCTTGGTATGTGGGGAGTGCACATTCTAGTAGTGAGAGTCGCTCATGCCCTTGGTATGTGGGGAGTGCACATTCTAGTAGTGAGATTCGCACATGCCCTTGGTATGTGGGGAGTGCACATTCTAGTAGTGAGATTCGCTCATGCCCTTGGTATGTGGGGAGTGCACATTCTAGTAGTGAGAGTCGCTCATGCCCTTGGTATGTGGGGAGTGCACATTCTAGTAGTGAGAGTCGCTCTTGCCCTTGGTATGTGTGAGTGTGCACATTCTAGTAGTGAGAGTCGCTCATGCCCTTGGTATGTGTGGGAGTGCACATTCTAGTAGTGAGATTAGCTCATGCCCTTGGTATGTGGGGAATGCACATTCTAGTAGTGAGAGTCGCTCATGCCCTTGGTATGTGTGAGTGCGCACATTCTAGTAGTGAGAGTCGCTCTTGCCCTTGGTATGTGTGGGATGCACATTCTAGTAGTGCAATTCGCTCATGCCCTTGCTAAGTGGGGAGTGCACATTCTAGTAGTGAGAGTTGCTCATGCCCTTGGTATGTGTGAGTGTGCACATTCTAGTAGTGAGATTAGCTCATGCCCTTGGTATGTGGGGAGTGCACATTCTAGTAGTGAGAGTCGCTCATGCCCTTGGTATGTGTGGGAGTGCACATTCTAGTAGTGAGAGTCACTCATGCCCTTGGTATGTGTTGTCAGTTTAGATTTTACTTGGAGGATTTGAGAGTTTTGAGAATAGAAATAACTTGTTTGTTTCTTCTGTATGGATAAAGAAGTTGCTTCAAAAGGCTAGCAAGCTGTTTTCAAGGGGATTGCTAACTATATTTTGCCATCCTTCCAGTGTGTACTCAAGATTTTGTGAGCCAGTCTACCAGATGTCCATCGTGTTTCACTGCTGCAGTCATTACACTTGGGTTATCCTGCCGTCAGGCGGTCCCGCAGTCGGCCAGAGTTCCAAAGTCTTGGTCCGGCATCAGCTGCTGTCGCTTCTTCCCTGACGTCAGTGCACCAGGGGTATATAAGATGCAGCCAACGCCATTTTCTCCAGTCTTTCTTGCCGTGCGGTGCCCAAAGCAAAAGCAGTTCGCACGTGCCGGTCGGCCGACTCCTGAGATTTTCAATTCGAATTTCAGAACCGAAGTCTTCAATAAAGCTAAGTACCCCGTTGGGGAAACATTTTCTTGCCTCAGACCGATGTCAGTAAAAGTTAATAATTGTATTTCTTGTGGGAAGCAAATACCTCATAAGGATTTTCATTCTTACTGTATTCCATGCCTAGGCCCAGACCACAACGTCACTAGTTGTCGGTTTTGTGCTAGATTTAACAAACGCACTGTTAAACGTCTGTTTGATTTTGCTCTCCATTACTTTGACCGAAGGTTTAATTATACCATGCCAGCAGAACAACCGACGACCGGAATACACAAAAAACGCAAGGACAAGAAAAAGGACAGGCATCCGAGGCCCAAAACTGACGATGAAGCTTCTTCTAGGCCCGTCACTGGTTCGCCGGTTCTCAGTGAGGCGCTTTTGCTGCCCCTGACACCCGCTGCCTCAGAGCCACAGGCCGCCTCCGACTCCCACGTGGAGATGTCTAGGCCTCAGGATACTCAAGGTGTTGGGCCTAAGGAAACTAACCCGTCAGAAGGGTCTGGAGCCGCTGAGCAGGCATCGGCTTCTGAGGGTGTTTTCAGACCTTCACAGCTTACCATAAAAACTACAGCCAAGACTAAAACTCCATTAAAGACAAAGAAGCAAGTTCAGCATTCACCTGGATAGGCCTCCATGCCCAAAAAACAGATGCTCAAAATGGCCGAAGACTTAATTACTGTGATCAGGGGTACCCATCCCCCTCCTGATAAAAGCCCTAGGCAGGATGCAGACTATGATTCCTCTGACCAGGTTTCCATTTCTTCTGATTCCTCTTCAGACCAGGGATACTCTTTACCCCCCTATGAGGACTCTGATGCTGAAGAATCAATTCCTTCAGCCTCTCCTCTTGAGGATTATTCTTTTGGGGAAACTTTGCATACCATGAGGGAGCATTTCCATTGGGAGGGCCAGGATTACTCAGAATCCAAGAAAAGGCTCAGAGACTTTCTTTTATTACCTCAGCACAGACCCCTTGCTATTCCGCCAGTGTTAGATATTGTGGATGATGTGTTCTCAGAATCCAGTTTAAATCCTGATTCTTTGCTCCCTGCTCCAGTCAAGCCAGACATGTACTACAGAGTCCCTGACTCTCACACATTTCTTTATAAAAACCCTGTTGCTGACCCAGAAACTATTTCCCAGGGTCCCAAAGGGGTAAAGGCTTCCACGGCTAAGAATCCAGTAACCTCTGACAGAGATTCTAGAGCATTAGACAGATGGGGGAAGAAAGTTTACACTTCTGCAACTTTAGCAGTGAGAGCTTTAAATTGCCAGTTTCACATGCTTAAATACCAACAATATTTACTGTCTCAGTTAAAACAGAAAATGATTACAAGTTCAGAACATCCTGACTCTAAGGAAATTCAGGATTTATTGCATGCAGCTGAACAAGTGGGAAAACATACTCTGCAATGTGTTTTTGATTCATTAGAGGCTTCTTGCAGAGCAGCAGTTACAGGATCTGTGTTTCGAAGGCATGCTTGGTTAAAAGAACAAGGTTTACCTGATCATGTTAAGGGTATATTATTGGATTGCTCCTTTACAGCAGGATATTTTATTTGGTGTTAAGGCAGAAGAGGTATTAAAGAAAATGGAGGATAAGGCAAAATCTATGCAAACAGTGAAGGATTTCTTACAGGTACAGCCTGAAATTGGCCTTCAAAGAATTGGTCCTTTCCAGTGTCAGACAGACCACAAAGAGGCAGATACAGACGCGCAAGAGGCAGATCTCAGCCCCAAGGCTCTTACAGACCATGACAGTGGGGTGCCTCAACCCCAAAAGGAGGTGAAGACAAGTCACAACCTTACAGGAAACAGTCCCAATGACTTCCCCATTCGAATGCCAAGCACTTACCTTTTGGAAGCTCCCTTAGGGGGAAACGTAGCACTTTTTTCTCAAAATTGGCATATAATCACCCAAGACAAATGGGTTCTGAATATTGTGTCTCAAGGTTACAGGTTCCACTTTCACACTCTACCAAGGCTAAAAGGAATGCCAGACCTGCCACAAAATCAATGGGCAGAGGCACAAAAACAAATTATAGCCCTCATGGACATGAGCGCTATTCAGAAAGTGCCACAACAGGAACAAGGACAAGAATTTTACTCAAGACTTTTCCTGGTCCCCAGAAAGGACAAAGCCTGGAGACCCATACTAGACCTTTCTACTCTAAATACTTACCTGGATGTTCCGAAATTCAAAATGTTGACACTACAGCTACTTCTGATGCGGAAAGAAATGAAGGGACTGGTTTCTCAGTTGCACGAAGGATTCCCTACAAAACCCTAATGAATTTAAAACATCATGTAACAGCCTGTACCAAAAAAGTGACTGACTCCACCTGTAGTTAAACAGCAGATATGTAGTAAATCAGATGGAAGATGAAAAGCTACATTATTTACATTTGATATGTGGCCCAAACAAGAAAGTGAAGAGCTTTCAACAGCTTAGGACTGTGTTAAGTTGAAAATGCAGTGAAAGCAAGATCGAAGGAAGGAAGAGAAACAACTAAGAGAGTCTTTCATTTTAGTATCTTATTCCTAACCTTTCAACAGAGTTAATACACTCAGAACTAAAGGTGATATCCAGCGTGGCTCTTAACCAATCTATTCACTTTGACAACTTTTTATCCAAATCCCCAGAATAAAGGGGAAAGACTTCTGCATTCCTTGGACATACACAGACAATTACGTTTCTACTTGGACAAAACAAAAGCTTTCAGAAAAACTGAGCAGTTGTTTGTAGCATATGCAGCAGGATCACAGGGAAAGGCTATTTCAAAGCAGACCATTTCAAAGTGGATAGGACACTGCATCCGGTTCTGCTACACACAGCATGGGAAATCTGTACCTAGTAACCTTAGGCCACACTCCATCAGGGCAACAGCCACTTCAACTGCCTACCTTAGAGGAGTACCTACCAAAGATATCTTGGAAGCTGCAACTTGGAGTTCAGTGCACACCTTTACCAAGCATTATCACTTGCCTCTTTATTCTAGATCCAGAGCTGGCTTTGCCACTGCAGTGCTGCAGGGCCTCATAGCCACCCCAAATCCTCTATAGAACCAGCCACCCTAACTCCGCTTTGGGATTCGACCCAAGTGTAATGACTGCAGCAGTGAAACACTATGAACATAGTACAGTTTTGTACCTACCATAAATGTAGATGTTCGAGTGTCTTCACTGCTGCAGTCCAGGTTACCCACCCGCCATCCCCTCTTTCTTAGCTGGAATTTATCTATACCTTTCACCCTATACTACCTATGTGGTGTTATTTGCTGGTAACTGAAGGTTTTGTTTTTACCTTTATTGCATGTTTTATTAGCAATATGTATTGCCTACCTATTTGGGGCCACCTGACATCTGGGGCAAGAAAAACTGTAGAAAATGGCATCGGCTGCATCTTATATACCCCTGGCGCACTGACGTCAGGGAAGAAGCGACAGCAGCTGACACCGGACCAAGACTTTGGAACTCTGGCCAACTGCGGGACCGCCTGATGGCAGGATAACCCAAGTGTAATGACTGCAGCAGTGAAGACACTCGAACATCTACATTTGTGTTAGGTACAAAACTGTACTGTATGTGGCTTTTTCTAGAACTGTTTGTTATGTAGTCCAATCTCGCCTACATTCTTACCTGTGGGTTTGGAGCCGAATGTCGGCTCCGAGTCGGCCATACTTTTTAGCTCGAAGTCTTTCTATTGGCTGGGCTAAGATGGTATCCCATGCTGCACTGCTCTCTATCCCCAGATCTCGTTTGCTGCTCATGTAGCTTGGATGTGGTCTCGCTCTTGGCTGTGGCTAAGTACCCTTTTCTTCTTAGATAAGTTTTTTGCAAAGAAAAAAGCTATTTTAATAGCTATTGTGTGTGTTCTTGACTGTATTGTGGAAAAGTTGTGTGTAGTTTTATAGCATATTCTGTGGTATCCCACTAGCTGTTTCCAGTGGGCTAGGTCCATTTCAGTTAGAGGACCTAGTCCATCCCCTTGCTTTCCTTGTGTGCTAAAGCCTTCCCTTGGACTAAAACCATTTAAATTAGAGGAATTAATCCTCCCCCCTTGTATTTGTGTCCAAGGATCATTTGAGTTAGAGGTCCTTGTGATGTTCTGCCTGTTGTTTGACTTGTTACCGCACTTGTGGCTGTTTGACCGTTGGTCTACTTTTGAGTTAGTTACTTGCTGTTTGTGGTAACTATGTCCAAAGATACTAAGGAGCATAAGCCCTTGGGCTTCAAGAAGTGCTCCAAGTGCAGTTATATGATGTCCATCACTGATGGACGCACTGTTTGTGTGTACTGTCTGGGAGTGATTCATCTCCAGGAATCGTGTAGTTTTTGTCATGCCTTTAGCCCGCGTGTTCTTCAGGAAAGGAAGAACAAATTGATTTTGAAGGGACTTCTGAAACCCTCCTTCAAGGAGGGTCTGGAGAGTGCTTCCAGCTCTAAGGCAAAATCTTCCAAGGCAAAAAAGTGATCCCCGGCTCCATCAGTATCCTTGGAGCCGCCGGAGAAAATAGCAAAATCTTCATCGACATCCTTGGCTCCATTGTCCTCGGGGCCACAGGAGGTGTCAGTGGTTATGGAATCTGCTTCGGCTCCAATTTTCTTGGAGCCTGTTCGGAGCCAGTCGCATAGCAATTAGGCTGGTATCTCCTCCTCGCAGGTCTCCTTCAGAGAGGAGGTCTCGATCCCCTTCCCTGTCCTCCAAATCTTCCAGGACCTTATCAGATGTGGACGTCGATAGAGTGGTGCAGAGACTTCTTCAGTGACCGGTACTGGCTAAAGTGTTCTCGGCTTGACCCAGTCGGCTCCCGAGCCAGTCCCTCAATCTGCATCGATATTAACTCCTCCGAGCACATCTCAGCTTTCGGAGCTGGAGTTCTCTGCTCCGTGTGATGTCCCTAGGTCGATTCTGACAGCCCCTTCTGGCTTATCGGTTCTGACATCAGCTCTGACCCCGTCTGCGCCTTCCACGGGGTTCAGGACTCAGGATTCATCGGTCGGACCTGAGGTAGAGGCTTCCGGACACCTCTCGGCTCCTAGTCTCCCCCTCGGTGCTTCGGTGCGGGGAAGCCTGACTCTTGTCTCGGCTTCAGAGGATGGTTATTCTTCGGATCGGGGAAGACCAGCCTTCAAGGCCATGCGGAGAGCTCTGGCCAGGTCATCAGTGGCATCATACGGGTCAGTCACTCTGTCCTCTACAATACCGGTGCAGGTCTCTGATCGTCATCTGTCTCTGGACAGTGGAGCCCCAAGGCCTCAGGGTACCCCCACAAGTGGTCCCCATATATCTGAGGGCCCCTCAGAGTTTTTGCCTGAGGAGCCACCCAGAGAGAAAACGTACAAGAAGCACATAGATTCCCAGGATGAGTCTCTCACGTCAGACACCGACCTCGAGGAATCGGAGGGGTCCCCTAAGTCATCCTCTGAGGATGTTTTTTTCTCTGACATCCTAGAGATTTTGAAGCAAAGAGGTGACTGGCCATCCAAAGCCCCTTCCGAAGAGGAGTTTGTCTTCCTGAAGGCCTTTGGTGCTCAGCCCTCTGCCTCCTGGGTATCTCCACCCTTCGACGAGCTTCTGGATTTGGTTTGTCGAAGGGTGTGGAAAAAACCCTGACTCTGGAACCAATCCCCAGGAAACCCAGTAAATTTTTGTCTGCCCCTCCTGATAAGGAATTTCTATCCAAGGGAGGCCCTGTGGATGCCATGGTGGTGGCAGCTGCCACCCAGAAGGAATTAGCTGAGACTTCTTCCTCCGTCCATCCCTCTAACAAGGAGTCTAGGACTATGGACCGGTACCGGAAGCATACTTTTTCTTCATCGACCTTTACCTTACGGTCACTGAATTACTTCTGCACTTTGCACGGCTCCGGAGAGATCTCCTAAAGGAGCTTGGAGATACTCTCATGGGTAACGTTTCTGAGGCGGTGGCCCAAAAGGTCAACGCTCAGATGTCTACCCTCAATTCTATTGCAAACTCCTCCATGAGGCTGATCTCCTACGCAGCCGAGGGAGCGAGTAGGGCAGCAAGTTCAGGAATTGCTCTTAGGAGGCAGGCCTGGATGAGCCTTTGTCATTTCGTGGAGGCCTTCCAGTCTTCATTCACTGACGCCCCGCTTGATGGTTCCTCTTTGTTCGGAACCAAGGTGAAAGACACTCTCACTAGGTGCGAGCAAGAGGGGAAAACTGTCTGCCATAAGAGTCCTTTTTTCCCTTCCTTCTAGGCCTTATCCCAAGGCCCAGAGGGGTGGCAAAATGTGGTTCAAGAAATTACAGAGGTTTTTTCCCAGTGCACAAGGTGAGCCCCCCCTCCAGAGGCAGGGGAGGGGGTGGTTTTTCAGGAAGATGCCGCCCTAGGGGCAGAGGAGGCCCTCGCAACTCGGGAGACCGTGATTCCTTTCGTGGTTTTCCCTACCGCCGTTCCTGATGGGAGGCTCGACTGTGCGTTTCTGGAGCCAGTCGGGGGTCGAATCTCATAACCGGAGGCCTGGCACAATATCACCCAGGACCAATGGGTTCTACTAATAATTTCCGGAGGATATGTCATTCCCTCCTCGTCAAATCCCCCTCCAATCAAGAAAATCCCGGATGTTCCACCCAGTCAAAGGGATTATGCAGCTTCAGAAGTTTCAAAGCTGCTAAAAAAGGAGCCATCCAACATGTCTACTCAGACCAGATCGGATTAAGGACTTACTCCAGATTCTTATTTGGTGCCGAAAAGGACAGGCTATCTGAGACCCATTTTGAATCTCAGCCGATTGACCACCCATGTGCAAAAGTCCAGGTTTCGAATGGTCACGTTGCAGTCTATTCTCCCATTGTTGGGAAAAGAAGTGTGGATGTGCTCCCTCAACCTCAAGGATGCTTACTACCACATAAAGATGGACAGGGCATCCAGAACTCACCTACACCTCTGGCTGGGAGCCAGTCACTTTCAGTTTCGAGCCCTGCCCTTTGGTCTCACCACAGCCCCCAGGGTGTTTACCAAATGCATGTCAGTGGTGACTGCTCACTTGAGACGTCAGGGATTCCAAGTGTTTCCATACCTGGATGACTGGCTCCTTACTGCCACCACTAGGCATCTACTACTTCAGACCAGGGATGCTACTATCAACCTATGTCAACAGTTGGGCATCACCTTGAACTGGGAAAAATCTGCCTTGTCCTCACAGCATGTCACTTTTAAAGGCACCGAATTAGACACCATCCTCATGCGGGCGTTTCTGCCACAAGAAAGAATCAGAGTCCTACAACAACAAGTTTACGCCTTGCTCCCTCAGAGAAGAGTGAAGGCAAGATGGGTCCTCCAGTTGTTGGAGGCAATGGCTGCTATGATTATGTTAGTCCCTTTGGCAAGGTTACATATGAGGCTTCTTCAGTGGCTACTCTTCGCCCAGTGGTCTCTTCAACGTCTTCCACTTTCTCACCCTATTCTACAGACAGGTGCAAACAGGATCTCAGTTGGTGGCTTCTCACCGACAACCTCAGTGTGGGAAAGCCCTTCATTCCTTCGCCCCCCAGTTGCCATGGTGACCACGGATGTCTCCCAGATGGGGTGGGGGGCATTATCTAGGTAGGACAGTCCAAGGCACGTGGCAAGAGCATGAGATGCATCTGCATATCAATGTCCTAGAGATGGGAGCTGTGCTACTAGCGTTGCAAGCACTTCAGAGTTTTCTTCCTCTTGGGACTATTGCAATCCACTCGGACAATATGTCAGTGGTGTGGTATCTGAACAAACAGGGAGGTACCAAGTCATATCCCCTTTGCAGAGTGGCCATGCGAGTGTGGCAGTGGGCGGTATCTTCCCAACGTTTTCTGGTAGCAACGCACATCGGGGAAGTCCAATGTGATCGCAGACAGGCTAAGCAGAGCTATTCTGATGCCTCACGAGTGGTCCCTGAACTGGCAAGTTGCAGAGCAGATCTTCCGCAGGTGGGGTCAGCCTTGCTGCGACCTTTTTGCCAGCCCCCTCAATGCCAAATGCAGCAGCTACTTCATCCTTATTCCCTCTCATGGGGAGTCACCCAGGGACATTCTAGTCCATGATTGGCCCTCCGGTCTACTATATGCCTTCCCTCCGGTTCCCTTGCTGTCAAAGGTTATTCAGAAAGCGCAATCCTCGGGAAGCAAAATGATTCTGATTGCCCCACACTGGCCTCGTCAAATTTGGTTCCCCTTTCTCCATCCCTATCACATGGAAGCTCCTTGGATTCTGGACCCACAACCAGACTTACAGACTCGCATGTCAGGGCAGCTCCATCCCTCTCTTCGGACCCTCCGGTTGACAGCCTGGCTACTCAACTTCCATCATTAGTTAGGCTTCATCAATTTTCGCCGGAGGTGGTTCATATTCTATCTTCCTCTCATAAGCCTTCGACTAGGAAGATTTATTACAGCAAATGGAAGAGGTTTTCAATCTGGGCACATGCCAAAAAGATTGACCCTTACACAGCTCCAATTTCATCTGTATTGAAGTTCCTGTCTATGCTTTTTAACCAGGGTTCAGCGGCCGCAACCTTTAAAGTCCAGTTGGCGATTTCTACCTTTCATGTCGAAGACAAACCTAGCCTAATGGCACATAGACTCTCTAAGGCTTTCCTGAAGGGCACTTTGTTGTTTCGTCCTCCGGTCTCGGAACCTGTTATGCCTTGGGACTTAAACTTTGTTCTACAGGGTCTTATTTCACCCCCCCTTTGTGCCTGCAGCCACTTGTGATTTAAAATTCTTAACTTAGAAGACTGTCTTTTTGGTAGTCATCACGTAAGCCAGACGCGTTTCGGAGCTTCAATCTTTATCAATCAAACCCCCTTATTTGATTTTTCATAAGGACAGGGTTTCTCTCAGACCGAATCCCTCCTTTCTTCCCAAAGTTAGCGCCAGTTAGTAACCTTAACCAATCTATTGAATTGCCAGTGTTTTTTCCTCAGTTCTCAAACAAGGCAGAATTCAAATTTCATCAATTGGATGTGCACAGACAGTTACGTTTTATTTGCACAGAACGAAAGACCTCAGAAAATCTGATCAGTTGTTTGTTTCATTTTCGGAAAACAGAATTGGGTCTCCTGTTTCCAAAGTCACGTTGTCCAGGTGGATTTCCAGTTGTATTTCTTTAATTTATACTTCAGGGGGAAGAGATTTACCGTTCCGGGTGAAGGCTTACTCTACCCGGTCTGTATCTACATCTACAGCTTTTCAGGCCAGATTGTCTATGGATGATATTTGTGCTGCGGCTACTTGAGCATCTCCTCACATCTTTGTTACTCATTACAAGTTACATGTGGTATCTAGGGGCAGGTCTTCCTTTGGTTCCACAGTGCTCAGGAGTATTTTCCACTGACCCTCCCAGGATTTAGGTGCTGGGGACGCTGTCCCACGGGTAAGAATATAGGCGAAATTGGACTACATAACATCAAGAAGTTATGTACTCACCATAACATTCGATGTATGTAGTCCATCTCACCTCACATTCTTACTTACCCTCACACCTTCCCCCATCCTGGAGGATCTGGAGGTTAGGCCTGGTTTCAGAGTTCTCTTCATTCTTGGTTTGTTTTTCCTTTCCTTAGGTGGTGTTGTGTATGGAGAATGAGTGCTGGTGCAAGCAGCAAACTAGATCTGGGGATAGAGAGCAGTGCAGCATGGGATACCATCTTAGCCCAGCCAATAGAAAGACTTTGAGCTAAAAAGTATGGCCGAATTGGCTCCGAACCCACGGGTAAGAATGTGAGGTGAGATGGACTTACATACATTGAACGTTATGGTGAGTACATAACTTCTTGTTTTCGTGTATGGCAAGTATATAGTTTTACGAATTCTAAATTCTTTTTTGTGTTCTTTCATGCTTTGTTCACTCAGTGCATCAGACATGAAAAGGGGAGCACAGAGGCCGATTCCATGTCCTAGCCAGGTGTAATGTCATCATGTGCACTGGCGATAAGTCACATGCCCCTGACTGCTTCAGCTAGTGTGATTATAGAATTGAGTGGAACAAGGGATATCCAGGAGGGGTTTGAATAGTAACCCTAACATTGGAGGAGTGGATGCTGGGGGGAGCGAAGAGGAATGATGAGGCAATGCCTGCTGTCCTCGATCATTGGTGAGTTTAGGGATGTGCTTGGGGTATGCCTATTATCGTATAGTCTGGCAGAGGTTGGAATTCAAGATGGTGGCATCAGCTAGCAATACATAATGGGAGGCGGGAGAGGGGCAGCTTGTTTTGTAGGTATTTTCATCATACTGCCGATTACACATCAACTCACAAAAGTTGTCACTTTGTACTTTAGAGAATTATGACTGAGCAAAGGAAATCTAGTCATGACTGAGCAAAGGAAATCCAGTCACTCCTGTGGACAGCATTTACTCTGCATTCCCAGCAGTAGAATGGTTGCATTGCTGGAAATTCAAGAAATCACCAGAGAAAGGGTTGTGTTTGGGAAATGCCCCTGTTGTGATGGCAGAGTGGAGAAGGTAGCATGCCATTCAGCCTCATCTTTACAAAGCCATAAATAATGGGGTAAAATTAATCCAAAAATAGGGGCAATTGTCAAGTATTCCACTTAGAAAGTCGATAAAACAACATATTTTCCATTAGCATTAATTTTCTGAATGGTATGAAGTCAGAAACTCAAATGCCTGTCATTATTTTCTGACTTATTTCCTCAATTATTTGTCACTGATTTGCCAGAAAAAAAATTTTTTATGAAGAACAGACCAAAAATATGAGGTGAAAATCTGGACAGTTGAGAGATATGTGGGGCAAATGGTGGGAAAAAAAGATACATTTTTTCCAGTCCTGAATGTGTAAAAATCAGAAATGTAGAGGTTATTTGATGAAAGCGTAGAGATGATACTCTGCATATAGGCACGGATGAGGAATTATTTTTAATGTTATTGTTAGAGATGCACCATTTGCCAGGTACCACCAGGGTTTCAGGAATGCCATTATCAATTTCTGTTCTTTTTATCAAGAGTTTCCTGCTCTTTCCTAAACTTTTAAAATGCCTAATGTCCTTTTTTTGCTATAGTAAGCAACTGATATGTTAAGAATAAGCTCTCGACAGAACTGCAACATTTCAAGACCTACTACAGGAAGGAGGGCATATACATGATTACTTGATCTTTTGACCTCTGCTTCTGAAAGTATTTGATTTATAACAATTTGTGATGCAAATTTGATGCATTTCTGAAACGCGTATGGGGATTAACAGTAGCCAATAGGTGTACAGAAATCTGACTATTTTAAAGTTTATGTATTGACCCAGTTTAGTGTTTTATTTTGAGAACCCCCCCCCCCGGCCTGCTGTTGGTAACACTTTTTTACTGTGTTTGCATCCTGTTTGAATTGTGGGCACATACACTCTTCTGGCAGGCTCTGTAGCAACAAGTTCCGAGTGTATTAACTCTGTTGAAAGGTTAGGAATAAGATACTAAAATGAAAGACTCTCTTAGTTGTTTCTCTTTGATCTTGCTTTCGCTGCATTTTCAACTTAACACAGTCCTAAGCTGTTGAAAGCTCTTCACTTTCTTGTTTGGGCCACATGATATCAAATGTAAATAATGTAGCTTTTCATCTTCCATCTGATTTACTACATATCTGCTGTTTAACTACAGGTGGAGTCAGTCACTTTTGTAGTACAGGCTGTTACATGATGTTTTAATTCATTAGGGTTTCGTAGGGAATCCTTTGTGAAACTGAGAAACCAGTCCTTTCATTTCTTTCCGCATCAGAAGTAGCTGCTTTGCAAATAAGATGGACATTTACAAGACCAGGAAGATGTAAGCTTTCACCTTGATGCAGTTTTCCACTTTTGTAAAAGTGGTTCATGAGAGCTAGTGTTTTAAAAAAAATTATTTATTTCATGTGCATTTGCAACTTGCTGTTCCTGTGAACCCAGAGTAAAGGGCATATTTACATCTCTTATGGTTGCTGCTACACTGGGGGCTAGCAACTCGGGCATTTGTTTGGTTTGCATTTTGCCATTTTACCCACAGACAAGGTTCTCGTATGTTATGCTTGCATTTATTCTTTCACATAGTGCTGGTTTAATCTTCTAAAGTGGTGTAACCTTAGCTGGCTGTTTAAACTGAGTAATTAAAAGCTAGGACTGTAGGTCTCACGGCGCTTGTCTGTACTTTGTCAGGGTTCTCTGACTGACAAGCTGTCATACCGGTCATGTGTTTCTGATTTTGTTCCATTTGTCACACTTTACTATTGGAAAGGAACTGTTGTTAATTTAAATGGCCTGCTAGAACTAATGTATATAAAGGAAGTGAAAATGGTTGCTCATACTTATGAAACATGTCTTTCTGAAGAAGTCTTGATAATAAATAAGACGAAAGCGCTAAAGTTCTACAAGAGTTGTTGGTGTGATTTACTATTTTTTTGAATGCTTTTATTGTCACGAAGTTCAGTTCTTAGTATATATACACACACACACACACACTGTGATAGGCTGATGCTCTCTCTGTAAGATTGTGAGCGATGAGTTAGTGTTTGTGCGTCTGTTTGTATATGTCAGATGTTCTTCTCGAAGTGGTTTATGTTAACTGTGAAAGCTGAGTGCACCTACTTGGTTAACATGTCTCCCACCCACCCAGTTTTCAGTTTTCCCTCAAAACATGGTACAGCTATAGCAATGTACACATGTAATATTGAATTCTGGATGCATCATGCTAGCTGAAGGAATTATTTCTGTCATTCTCTTCAGGTAAAATTTTTGTTTGCCATGTAATAACTGACTCAGGAACATTATGTTTGTGTGACGCAAGCTGATGTTTTAGTGTCCATCAAGGATACAGGCATCTGTCATGGGTTAATAGTACATCATTTTACTTCATATTATCACATCTCAAGTTGTTGTTGTTCATTTGGTTTCATTGCCATTCTTCCCAGTGCAAGATCAAATATTCATTATGTCCATGCTGAGGATGACTGTTATAGCCTGTGTATGATGAGTAAGGTATTTTAAATAAATAGTCCTGTTATGTTACAGTTCATTGCTAATTAACAAGTTTTATCATACCTGCTTATGACTCATTAAAAATTTATTTGCTTTTAGAAACTGTAGTGTTCCTGTTATCAGTTTATTTTTACCTTACTTTTTTGTCTTTTTTGGAACTCTCTCCCTTCTTCTCTTAGAACAACATCTAACACTGAAGCCTTCAAAATCCAACTTTTCTCTTACTTATCCTCTAAACATAAGTGCACCTGCTTACATCCTACATAAATCTACATAAATTCCCCTTGAACCCTCTACATCCTTTCTCTTTACTCTACCCTAATACTATCTTCTTTTCTTCTCTTTTCTCTCCCGATCACTGCTTGATCAAACTATATTCTACTCTCAGTTTATGTACTTTCTCCCTCTCTACTCCTCATATGTAAATATTGTAAATAGCATGTAACCTTACACCTTCTTTTCATACAGTCAAACCTGCTACTTGAAGGAAACTACTAAATCTATTGTACCTTCCTTCCTGAATGATGTTTTTTGAAGTATACTGCGTGTATTTGCTTTTTTTTACTAACTGTATTCAATGTATGTTATTCCAAATGTATATATTTTTTTACTATCTTTTACACTATGTAACTCAGATTGTATTTGCTTTGCTTTTGGAGCTTTTCTCCCCGGGCCTCCACTGAAAATGGGTACGTTCTGGCCCAGTGGACTTCCCCGGTAATCAAACTGGAAATAAATAAATAAATAAATAAAATAAATAAATTGTCTTTGCCCTGACCAAAGGATGTTTCTATGTTGGCTGGGGCTCTTAAAAAGTGCCGAGTAACGGTTTGTGTTGCAGTCTCATTTACAGCTAGGCTTCTTGGAAAGGCCCCAGTGCCAGGTTGTAGTAACGGTATGTGATATAATCTCGTTTACAGCTACGCTCATGTAAAAGCCACAGTGCTACAGTGTATCTCTGCTTGTTCAAATGCATGTCCAGCTGCTGCAAAAGTTCATGCTGGGGATTGGCATCTCTCGTTAGCTATCGTCTGTACTAAAATTCCCACAATAACGATTCAGTATTAAAAAAAAAAAAAAACACTGGAAAGCACTGCAGAGACGCAAACGAAATTAGTAGTAGTACTCCTTTATTCACCACTTTCATCAGTAACACTTCTTCAGAAATAGACATCTCTAAAACTATGACTTTATATACATTTGATAGATCCAATAACGAATAAACAAACAATTAATTAACTAGTTAACTAATAGACACACCTCAGTCTTAAAACTTCTTGTAAAATGTTATGTAAATAAATACATGTATAAAATATGATAAAATCACTTAAATTCTTTTAATTTTTAACCTTTAAAAAAACTGATGTTTATTATGTCATTTAAACCAGGAGAGTTGTTACATGGTTTCTATTTTTTTCCCCACCTTGTTTTGAAAGTTGCTACCTCTTAAGGCCATAGGAACTTTTTCTAATACAGAAAATAAGAATTTTTGTATTTCTGACCCTCTTTAGAATGTGTAAATAATGCATTTTTCTCATCTTTTGTCATAATAGAATACATGTGATCTTTAAATCCTTTTTTCTAAACACCTAGTGGTCATACCCATGTAAAAAGGCATTGTAGCCTGAACACACACTTATATATACCAAACCTTTGGACTTAAAAGAAAGTCACCCTTGGAACAGCAGTAGTATATTATCAAGGTGAGTATTAATTATCGAGGGAAGTATCTTAGTGCTATCATTTTGTAACATAAGTTTATTTTTAGTTTTAGTGTAAATAAAATGTGGGGAACTGTCAGTGGTTTTAAATCTCATTTATAACCCTTTAAAACTTTTCCAATTTCCACTGATACCTGCCATCTACAGCCATGTCTAAAGAACATGTCATGGTTTTATCAATACAACCCTCCCCCCTTTGAACTCAGTAGTGTTATTTTTAGAATTGTTAAAAGATTTAACTAAATTTGGTTGAAATAAGATATTCGTTTTTTATTTAACTTCTTCCCCTGTTTGCACTAAACATTCTTTATTACAACCTCTACAAATAAATAAAAACTCAACTTCTTCAGTAAACATACTTCCATCGCTTGTCATTCTAGAGGCTCTAATAAACTGCCCCTTGGAATATTCTTTTTAATGAATAGTCAGTGGTTGCTCCGGTGCTGTAACTAACTATTGGAAAATGTATTTTTCCTATAAATACAGCTGACAAAGCTTCTTGACTCATTTTTCCAACTATCAGTAACATCCAAAAAAATTAACTTTGTATCCAGTATCACCTGCTGTGAATTTAAAAAAAAATCAGGATGCTCATTCATGTAATCTACAAATAGTGAGCATTCATTATCCATACCATCTATTACAAAACACAAATAATCTACAAATCTATTGTAATAAATTACTGTACTTTTCTTCATTATAGGGGCTAAAGAGTAAAATTTCCACCAACCTAAACCATAGCAACCCAAAGGCAGGGGAAACCCCTTTAACTTGTCTATAGAGATTTTATTACAAATGAAATAATTATTTTGTAACAGCATTTCTAATAACATACAATAAAAGTTAATATTGTCATTGGAAATATCAGTAAACTTAGTCTGAAATAATCTTACATAGCTATCTCAGTATCTTGTGAAATATTGGTAAAAAGGGGAGCAAGTAACTGTGAGCATACCATTCTTCTCACTATCATGTTCATAAGTGTCATTAAATTTACATCATTTATCCAAAAAAATCCAAGGAATCTTTTATATTATATAAGATGCCAACTTTTGTAGTATTGTGTTCAGTACTACATCTAAAAACAATGACATTCCATTTGACATTATTTGGGGCTGACACAACATGGCTAAAGGGTGAGTTAGTCGGGTCTTTGTGAATTTTAGGAATTCGAAATAACATTCCTAAGGTAGGATTTTCATTTTTAAGAAAATCATATGCTTCAAAATCTATTGTACCATTCATAAGACACTCATACAAAAAAGAATAAATAATCTTGTAACTTTTATAAACGTCATTTGATGAAACCAAGGCATATTCATCCGCATTGTTCAACATGTTTTCCATAGATGTGACATAGGAATCCTTATCCGTAATTGCAAGCCCCCCACCATTATCAGCTTTCATAAATCTTAAGTTCCAAATTTAGTCTTAACTCATTTAATGGTATTCTTTCATCATTACTTAAATTATAACTTGTCTTGCTGTTTTTACTTAGTAACTCTCTAATGTCCTCCTCACACATTGACTCAAAAACTTTCAAATTGTTGTTTAAATGGATTAAAAGTTGAAGGATTTCTCAAAACAGAATTTTGCAAGTCAATATCCTTACATATTTCAAATATAACTTTCAAGTAAAGAATTTTAATTCCAAGAATATCTTGGTCAAATCTGCTCTTTTTGTCGGTATAAAATTCAACCCTATTTGTAGTACTTGAACATGAATAGGTTTTAAAACAAATTTAGATAAATTAAATAATTTTGAATCATAGATTCAAAACTCACAAATTGTCTGTTAATCTATTTTCTTCTGTCCTTGAGTTTTCACTCTTGTGTTCAGGCTGCACTGCCTTTTACATGGGTATGACCAAGAGGTGTTTGGAAAAAAGGATTAAAGAGCACATGTATTCTATTAAGACAAAAGATGAGAAAAAATGCATTATTTCAGCATATTAAAGAAGGGTCAGAAGTACAAAAAAAGTCTTATTTTCTGTATTAGAACAAGTTCCTATGGACTTAAGAGGTGGCAATTTTAAAAACAAGGTGGAAAAAAGAGAAACGATGTGGCAAGTTAAGTTAGGGGCTGACAAATTTCTTGGTTTAAATGATGTAATAAATATGAAATGTTTTTTGAAAGATAAAAGTTTAAAAGCATTTAAGTAATTTTATTATTGTTTATATCTAGATTCCTTGTATGTAATTATTTACTTAAAGTTTTATAACAAATCTTAAGAGGGAGGTGTGTTAATTAGTTAATTTATTGTTTATTGTTTTTATTTGTTATTTAATGTTACAAACATGTGTAAAGTAATGGTTTTAGAGATGTCTTTATTTCTGAAAAAGTCCTATTGACGAAAGCAGTGACTAAAGAAGGGTTATTGCTAATTTTGTTTGCGTCTCTGCAGTGGTTTCCAGTGTGTTTTTTTTTTCTTATTTTTCTTTTGTTTTTGCTTTGTTTTTTTGGTGCTATTTTTAGTACTGTCATTTTGGTTCTGTTATCTTTTGGTTTTGAGTACGATTCTGTATTCAGGCATTTTTAGTATGCCGTATACACCCTCTCAGATGTACTTTCCTGTTCTGCCTATATTTGTTGAATTTTTAACCTTTTAAATGTATTATTTTTGCAAGCTGATGTCTTATTTTAACATCCATGATTTGTGGGTGTATGTAGAAGTTGGTGGATGTGTGAAAAATTCCAAACACAAGTGAAATGAAGACGAGCATAAATATTGATGAGACAATGTATTCACTCTGAAACATGGACTGTTTTAAAATATCAATGCATGCATTATCTTAACAAAATTTAAATTCACTGCTGTACCATTCTCTGAGAGGTAGAGAGCTTTTGTTGAAGTTGTAACACAAAATGTCAAATCCTGAACATAACAGGATAGGGCATTTCAGGTTATTTTTCATGGCAGCCACTGTTAGAAGCTATCAGAATGAGTATGGAATCCAGGTTTTGAATGTTTATTAAGTAGGTTTGGGAGTGTTTTTAATTTGTCATTCGTCATTGGCACGGTTCTTGTCGTAGGTTGTTCCACAGTCTGGGGGTATTGGAAAACAACTGCATTCTTGTCACTTGTTTGTGGTTTAATTTCCATGATTCTTTCCAGTGCATAAATAAAGGAATGTTTGTTATGTCTATGCTGTTGAGGACACTTGCATCCTCTGTACGATAACTAAAGTATTTTAAATAAGTTGGTAATCAGCAGCAGTAATTTCTAAGATTCGTTGGATCATCTTTTGTACTCTGTGTATTTTTATAAAGCATCAGGTTTCATTCTTCAGACTTATTGTTTACATTTCATGTTGCAGCTTAGATACCAACATGGCCTGTCTACACCAGATCTGCGCCCAACCCTACCAAATCTGAAACATTTCATGGAACATGGGTTGCTGGTTAAATGGTAAGTACTTAAATCTAGATTTCATGCTTTTAATAAATTACTTAACATGATCCAATATTTCACTTTTTAACTATCAAAATAAAACAATACAGGTTTCTGTTATGTTAGGCAAATAGTTGGTAAAACTGATATATTCAGTCTTTGCACATCTTTCATGAAGAAATTTGTGATTTTTCAGTCTCGTATAGTTTTCTTTGAAATTTGTTGTACTCTTTTAATGTGTACTTTATTTATTTTGCCATTTTTGCAACTGGTTAGATACCGCTAGACCTGTGGGCGTAATAACAGGGGACACCCAAAGTGATATTTATCGCAGCTGAGCAAAGTTTGTCCAGGACAATCATGAATTGTCAAGGCTGTACAAATGCAGAGGTACTTATAGGTAAAATAACCAAGAAGAATGTGTAGTATAACAGCAACCGCCAGGCACCAAGAAACAGCAAATTACAACCAGGCAGTGATCCAAAGATTTTATTGTAACAAGTTATTTTCCTCTGACATCTCGGCTGTAGCCTTCAAGGATGTGTAGTATGTCCGGCATTATGTTACTCTTATAGGTGTAGTTTTAAAAGTATTTGAAATATCAAGTGGTAATGTGAATTGGAAACTGAGGAATGCCTTAACTACCTGGTAGCAGTAACTTACTTTGATTGCATACATTTAATGGCAGATAAATTAGGCATAAAAAACTGTAGTAAAATTTTAGAAAAGCGTATCCAACCTTGAGTGAAGTATTAATAAGGAGAAATTTGAAGTTTTTTGGAACTCTGAGAGAATTAGTTTGTTTACTTTAGCCGAAATAATTCTGGGGTATTGGGTATAATTTTGCAAGAATAGTAGCAGAAATTCACAACTGGATATGTGTTGAATAGGATGAGATAAACCATGCAGTTATGGAGAACTTTTTTGTCGTCTTGTAGGAGAAAGTGTATTTGATTAAAAATATTCTGATGGGATTGTGGGTCTATGTGGTAGGCAAATTTGTGCCTCAGCGTTCACTAGAAAAGAAACAACATATCTTTTATGGTTGTCTTTGCTACACATTCCATCCCCATAAAAAAGGATTACCATGTTGATAATAGTATGTTTCTTGTCTTTTCTGTTTTATATTTGTGAAGACATTAAAGAAATGTTTGTTTTTATATAGGATAAGTGTTAAAAGTATGTAGATGATGGAGTAAATAATACAATAAAAAAGTGCAGACGTGCAGTAATTTAAAAAATGATGTGAAGGAAATGTTAAGGAAGGTAAGAATTTAGAAAGATGAGATTGAATGTATTCCATGGACCAAGAGAAAATCGATATATTGTTAAAGCAAGGAAGCTGTAGAATCAGGATCGATATACTGTTCCAGCAAGGGAGCTGTAGAATCAGGATCGATATACTGTTCCAGCAAGGAAGCTGTAGAATCAGGATCGATATACTGTTCCAGCAAGGAAGCTGTAGAATCAGGATCGATATACTGTTCCAGCAAGGGAGCTGTAGAATCAGGATCGATATACTGTTCCAGCAAGGAAGCTGTAGAATCAGGATCGATATACTGTTCCAGCAAGGAAGCTGTAGAATCAGCAATTGGAGTTCAGCTTCCTTAGAAAGAAGTGGAAAGGATTACATTGAACAAAGTTGTGGGATTCTGTAAGACGGCTTGCTCATAGGCAGTTGGCTGCAAAGCCACAGGTGGAATGTAAAGCAAAGAGAAGGATAGCATATTTGAGGAAAATAAGAAACCTGACAACTCTTTTTTTAGAATGTAAAGAATACATATTTTTCCATAGCTTCTGGAGAAAAGTCTTAAGTACCCATTTTAACTTAAGTGACAGAAAGTATTATTGTATGAGCAATATAATTCGACCAGTAATAGTGGTATACCAGATGTGATAGTGTAGGTCATGTAGAAATTTCCTAGAATGATGTAAAATCCTTACTAAAGCTTGAGTGCACTGTAGAGTTGTAAATTTTAATGGTAGTTAGGTAATTAACCATAGAAGCATAGCCTTTTGGCAGCATCATAGCAGATTTTGAGAGTCATGTAATAGGAGTACCATGGACAGTCAAGAACACCTTCATTTTGGCTGACACCAGTTTTTATTGCAGCACACGAGTACTACGTATCTACAACCATTGGCCATTATGACTGTTATTGCGTGTTGGATGTATATGGGCTTCGTGTAAGTCACTGATGCAGTCATTGCAGTCAAGGATCTCTTGCTGTAGGTAGAGTCCTACACCTGTCCAAAGGCAGGAGACATAAGCTTAGCATGGGGGGGGGGGGCTCTGAAGTTGTCTAGATGTAGGACTGTACCTGTAGAAGCAGATCTCTGAAGTATAATGTGGTCATTCATTATTTCAGTTTCAAAAGATGTGCATTATTCAGGATTACTGTAAAATTGGCAGTAGACTGTAGCAGTTTGTACAAGACACTTCTACCTAAAAGTTGCTTAAAAGTACTGGGTATCTTGGTTGTGATGGAAACATACAAATCAGTGAAGTTTCAAATTTTTTAAAGCAAATATGACTCTGGAATAAGTCTTAAAAAAAGTATTCAGTGGAGGTTTAGTTTGCATAAAAAGAGGGCATCATTGATTTATTAAGTCTTCAGATGCATAACTGTCAGAGCCTGCCAAATATGTTGTGCCATGACACACAAGATGTAGTGATTGCTGGCCTGCATGCATTGAATTATGCACACCAAACTGTTAATGACTGTCAAATTTATTGATCCTGTTACAGGTATAAATAGTTGAAGCTTATTGTTCTAGAAGCAGAAATGAACACACGATCGGAACATGATTTCTTCTGATGGCATCTTGTTTATTGCATATTCTGTAGCAAAAATTATAGTGAGGGGTCCCCCTCTACCTTTTTCAGTATGCTAAGATGCTTGGAGACTATTGGAAAACTGTGCAAAAGACTATGTATTATATGTAGTATGCAGCTACCAAGTTGACAAGTGTACAGTACATATATGTGTATATATATATTTATTTAATTACAGAGAACTGCCATTTTGTACCTATAAAATATCAGAAGTAAATATACAACAGAGGTTTGAATTTACCATTCCCATGAAAAATATATTTCCAGCAGCACACATAGTGTTATAATTCATAGCATTCTTTGTTTTTGTTTTGTAAATCTAGAATGTTGTTGGAATTTTGTCTTGCATTTGCTATGCAATTACAATGAAATAAAAAGCAACTTGAATATTTACTGTTTGCTCTTATTTTTTAAACAGTGACGTTACATGAAATTAAGAGGGATATATAGAGTATGCCAGGCTACCGTTGTACTTCAGAACTGGTTTGGTCTATTGGTCTATAGCTGTACTTTTACGTTACAGTATTTCTGTAGGACTTGAACGTGTTCAGTGTACTACCCAAGTCCCGCTCCAAGGGAAGCAATTCTTGAAAAAGTGGGACAGCTGTGGTAGTTATACTCTGAAAATCACACCTGAAGGAGTCAAGTTTTCTTTAGGGGGGGGCTACTAATAGTAAATCAGAACATGTAGGATGTCCTTCAAGAATGCAACTGCAGTCCTGACATATGGGTTGTCCTGCCTCAGGCAGCCCCTCGGTCGGCCGGATTCCAAAGCCTGGGTCTGGCGTCGGCTGATGTCACCTCTTCCCCAACGTCAGAGCGGCTGGGGTATAAAAGCATCAGTCGACGCCATCTTCTTCAGTCTTTCTTGCCACGCAGTGCCCGAAGCAGAAGCAGTTTGCAAGTGCCGGTCGGCCAGCTCCTGTGTTTTCAGTTACCGAAGTCATCAAAAAGCTAAGTACCCCATTGGGGGACCTTTTCTTGCCTCAGCCGATGTCAGATAAAACTGCAAAAGTTAATAATTGTTTGTCTTGTGGTAAACAAATACCTCATAAGGACTTCCATTCTTACTGCCTTCCCTGCCTGGGCCCAGACCATGACGTCTCGGCCTGTGCTGCCTGTGCTTGCTTCAATAAGTGCACACTCAGGCGCCGGGCAGATTTTGCTGAAGACTTTTTTGGGGAAATTTTCTCCTATATCATGCCGTCGGAACTACCGACAACACATATTTCCAAAAAACGGAAGGACCAGGACCGACATTCTCGGCCCACAACTTCCACAGACACCACGCCAAAGCCTACCGCGAGTGCATCGGTCTCTTCGGAGGCGGTAATTCAACCGCTCCGGACCGACGACATCGCTTTACTGTACACTTCAGTCCTGGAGGTTACCCCGGTGCCGGTTGTTGTTTTTCCTCCTGAAACCGAAGCCCAGGATTTACCTGACACCATACCGGTGGATAAAGTTACTCCAGCACGTGGGGCAGCTAGGCCTCCGGTCCCTATGTCCATCAAGGCCTACACACGTGCTAAGGCTGCCAGCCAGGCTAAGGCTCACCCTCCTAAAGCCTTTTCCCAGGGTTCCACTTCTGATAAACAGATCACGACTTTAGTTGCAGATCTAATTTCCTTAATCAGAGGTTCTCAGGCACATCCAGACAGAGGTTCTCAGCCGCCTGCAGATAAAAGGCCTAGGGTTGAGCAGACAGATTCCCTTCCTCAGATGAAGCCTCTGGGGACTCAGACCATTCAGATTCCCAGGAAGAATCCTTCCAGGCCTACGAGGATTCTGATGCTGATGAATCCATTCCCTCTGCCTCTCCTCCAGAGGATATTTCTTTCGGGGAAATTCTCCACTCCATGAGAGAGCATTTTCAGTGGCAGGGCCAGGATTTCTCTGACTCCAGGAAAAGGCTACGTACTTTCCTTAAGTTACCCCAGCACAGACCTTTAGCTATTCCTCCAGTGTTGGATGTCTTGGATGATGTGCACTCAGACTCCAGTGCTTCCCCTGATTCTCTCCCTCCTGCTCCTGTCAAGCCAGACAGATATTACAGGGTTCCTGAAACTCATAAGCATCTCTTTAAGGCCCACTCTGTGGATCTAGAAACTATTTCTCAGGGGCCCAAAGGAGTGGCCACCTCCACGGCCAGAAACCCTTTTCCCGCAGACAGGGAATCTAGGTCCTTGGAGAGATGGGGCAAAAAAGTTTATACCTCAACCACCCTTGCCATGAGGGCACTTAACTGTCTTTCTCATATGTTTCAGTATCAGGATTTCTTGATGGATGATTTGCAGAAAAAGTTAGCCTCTCCTGAGCCTTTAGATAGAAAGGCCTTGCAGGATTTGGTTCATAATACTCAGCAGGTTAGCAATCATTTTCTTCAGTGTGGTTATGATGCATTGGAAGCTTCATGTAAGGCAGCTATGACAGGGGCCGTCATACGTAGACATGCTTGGTTGAAAGAACAGGCATTGCCAGATCATGTTAAAGTAAAGCTCCTAGATGCACCTCTGGAAAAACAGAAGCTATTTGGTGCTAATGCACAGGGTGTGTTGAAATCTATTGAGGAAAAGGCTAAATCAGTACAAACAGTCAAAGATTTCCTCCAGGTTCAGCAGGAATTGGCCTTCAAAGAATCGGTCCTTTCCAGACACTGACAAGTTCCAAAGGGGAAAAAACAGGCGTGCTCGAGGTAGAGGGCAATACCGAGGCTCCTACAGGGGCCGCCAATGGCAACCAACTAATCAGAGAAGTGGCGCAGGGACTTCTACTGCTCCACAGGGACAATCACAATGACTTGGCTTTGACACCGCCGACCAAGGCTCAAAGAGAAGCACCTTTAGGCGGAAAATTATCCTTATTTTCAAAGAATTGGCACGTCTTAACAAAGGACAAATGGATTCTGGACATAATAGACAAAGGTTTCAGGTTCCACTTCCATACCTTACCAACAAGACAAGGCATGCCAAACCTGCCACAAAATCAAAGGGCAGAGGCACTCATACAAGTTTCAAACCTGTTACAGATCAAAGCAATAGAAAAGGTTCCTCCTCAGGAACAAGGCCAGGGATTCTACTCAAGACTGTTCCTTGTTCCAAGAAAAGAAAAGCAATGGAGACCTATACTGGACTTGTCCGCTCTAAACACCTTTCTCATTGTGCCAAAATTCAAAATGCTGACGTTACAGCAACTTCTTCCCATGCTGGGCAAGGGGTCTTGGCTGGTTACTCTGGACCTCAAGGAGGCATACCTGCATGTCCCAATCAGACACAGTTGCAGAAGATACCTCAGATTTCTTGCAGGGTCAGAGCATTATCAATTCTCAGCATTGCCGTTTGGCTTATCTACTGCGCCCAGAGTATTCACGAAATGCCTGGCATCAGTAATTGCACATTGCAGACTCCAGGGGATACAAATTTACCCTTACCTGGACGACTGCCTTATACAAGCGGACAGCAAACAAGCCTTGATAAGAAACTTGGACTATGTCATACACTTACTACAGGCTTTGGGATACAGAGTCAACATTCAAAAATCAAGACTACTGCCATCCCAACAAATAATTTTTCTAGGAGCCAAACTGGACACAAACTCACAAATGGCTTTCCTCACAGAAGAAAAACAAGAACAATTACCAGATTACTTCAAAAGCCTAGCAAAGCTCACCCAGATGACTGCAAGGAAAATCCTGCAGGCCCTGGGTTTCATGGCATCTTGCATTCTTCTGATTCCACTGGCAAGACTACACATGAGAAAACTACAATGGTACCTAAAAAGTTTATGGTCTCAACACAGCCACAACTTAGAAGAAATTATTCCACTCATTCCATGTCTTCAAAAGGAATTTTTGTGGTGGGCACAAGCAAGTCAATTAAACAAAGGCATGTCTTTCAACAAACCTCAAGCGAGTCAAACCATTACAACAGACGCCTCAGATCATGGATGGGGGGTGCACATGGAGGGCAGATGCATTCAAGGGCAATGGGCACCCCGGGAAGTGCATCTGCACATAAATCAAAAAGAGATGTTGGCAGTGATTCATGCAATCGAGGCCTTCGGAAAATTTCTTCAGCAAGGTCATCTGCTAATAAAGACAGACAACACCACCGTCATGTGGTACATAAACAAACAGGGAGGCACTCATTCTTACCCCCTCTGCAGACTAACAATGACTCTTTGGGAAAAGGCCCTGAAACTGAACTTACAGTTGCAATCCCAGTTTGTTCCAGGCAAGGACAATGTTCTGGCGGACAGTCTAAGCAGAAACATTTTGGACCCGCACGAATGGATGCTGCAGCCAGACATTTTTTCGCAAATAACTCATGCATGGGGAAGGCCGGACATAGATCTCTTTGCCTCTCACCTCAATCATCATCTGAAGAAGTTCTGTTCGAGGACACACCATCCTCAAGCCTGGAGAATGGATGCTCTCTCCTTCAGCTGGAATTCTCTGACAATCTATGCATTCCCACCTCTACCATTAATGACCAAGGTGTTACTGAAGATCAAAGCAGAGCAACCGAAAGGTATTTTGATAGCTCCAGACTGGCCAAGGCAGCACTGGTATCCCTTACTAAGGAGCATATCTCGCACCAAGCCGTGGCCCCTGCCTCAATGGCCTCTGCTTCTAACTCAGCACAATTACAGGACTGTTCATCCCAACCTGCAAACATTGCAGCTGACAGCTTGGAGGGTTCCATGACTTCTACCCATATCTCTCTCTCCAAAAAAGTTCAAGAGATCCTACTGGAAGCAGTCAGACCTTCCACCAGAAAAACTTATTCATCCAAATGGAAGAGATTCATCACCTGGAATGCCAACAAGGGTCAGGATGTATCAGTAATAAGCATGCCACAGATACTAGAATACTTGGCAGAAATGCTTCATAGTGGCCTTTCATATTCTTCCATAAAAATACACGCTTCAGCAATCTCAGCAAAATAAAACTGTGATCCACCTGTGTTTTCACATCCTTTGTTAAGACAGTTTCTAAGAGGGATAAAGAATATCAAACCTCCCAGGAAACCACCAGTGCCTGCATGGGACCTCAACTTCATCTTGGAAAAATTAACTCTTCCTCCTTTTGAGCCAGCAGTATCTTCAGAAATGCAATTTCTTTCCTGGAAAACAGTTTTCCTGTTGGCAGTTACCTCAGCAAGAAGAGTCTCTGAGATACAGGCCCTCATGGCAGTACCTCCATTCCTCATTTTTCATCAGGACAGAGTTTCTTTAAGAACCAATCCTTCATTCATGCCAAAAGTGATATCCAGGGTGTCTCTAAGTCAAGCAATTCACCTGCCTACTTTCTTTACCAATCCTCAAAATAAAGGAGAAAAGCTGCTGCACACTTTGGACATACACAGACAATTACGCTACTACTTGGACAGAACAAAGGCCAACAGAAAGTCTGACCAACTATTTGTAGCTTACACTGCTGGAGTGCAAGGAAAGGCAATTTCCAAACAAACAATTTCAAAATGGATTGGACACTGCATCAGATTCTGTTATTCTTTCCATGGAAAAGGTGTGCCAGCCAATATCAGGCCACACTCCACCAGAGCTATAGCCACCTCCACAGCCTTTCTAAGAGGGGTGGCTACAAAGGACATTCCAGAAGCTGCTACATGGAGCTCCGTGCATACATTTTCCAAACACTACAACCTGCCTTTATACTCCAGATCCAGAGCAGGCTTTGCTTCGGCAGTCCTGCAGGGTATTTTAGCTACACCATCCTTTTCTTAGATCCTACCACCCCCAGCTTGGCTATGGTATTCAACCCATATGTCAGGACTGCAGTTGCATTCTTGAAGGACATAGTACAGTTTTGTACCTACCATGAATGTAGATGTCCGATAGATATGCAACTGCAGTCAGGTTTACCCTCTCTCCTACCCCTCTGTAATTTACCTTTTTGGGTCCACTACCCCCTTTTCCAACTTAGCTGGGGATAGCTTTTATGGTGTATCTGTTTATTACTATTGTGCATGTCTGGAATTTTATGTATTCTCTAAATTTAGCCTTCCTTGGAGGGCACCTGGCATCTGGGGCAAGAAATACTGAAGAAGATGGCGTCGACTGATGCTTTTATACCCCAGCCACTCTGACGTCGGGGAAGAGGCGACATCAGCCGACGCCAGACCCAGACTTTAAAATCCGGCCGACCGAGGCAGGACAACCCATATGTCAGGACTGCAGTTGCATATCTATCGGACATCTACATTTATGGTAGGCACAAAACTGTACTTTTCTTCTACTCCCATTTTGCCTGACAGAATAATCACATTATCCGTTATTCCCTGTAAATGCCAGAGTTTGTCTTCTGACTTTGATATAGCGCCCATCTCTGTGTGTGAGGTATTCATACAGTATAGCGTGTGTTCCACGGTGATTGATGCAGACAGTGTTTCACGGCTGGTACTACAGTTCTTCTGCTAAGTGCCACAAGTCCTGCATTGCCAAAGTTTTTCATCTGCTGAGTGTCCCATACTAGTTATCGCTTTTCTGTATGTTTATAAAGGGGTTAAAATAAGTTATTCTCATAACATCTTAAAAAAGTTTGCCCCATTCTGTAGTCTGAAGTATTATCTTAGCCAGATTCTGGGCATAGAGGGATAAATCCCTTATTATATGACTGGAGTGACACAAGTTCTGTTAGCAGCTTGGGCTTCTGTTGGAGCTGGTGGGAAAGTAATGAGGTGTGGTTTGTTTGTGGGGGGGGGGTGACATTAAGTATAGTCTGTTATTGGAATTTGCTCTTTCTATATGTTCTAGGAATTTTGGAGTTTAGGACAGCACTGAGGCTTGGTTGAGTGTGTGGGTCATGGAGGAAACATACCCTGTGACCTCATGCCCCCCGCCTACAGAGAATGGTAGCACACTTCAGGGAATGTGATCACACCCATGTAAGCAGCATACCTCCTCGTGCAGTTGTGGTTCTCTGGTTCCCCTCACCTTATCACACTTTTATCACTTCACCAGCCAAAGAGGGACGGCTGGTAAACCAACAGGGAGGAGGAGTTAACTATGATGGTAAATGAGTAGTTGAAGAGGATGGCTCACAAAGTTAAATTGTATTAGTGCCTTTGTCAGGGGTTTCTATCACTGTATCCAAGTGCAACAGACACCTGAGGAAGGTAGGCAAATGATGGGGAAATGCAAGTCCTCCAGTGCTTCTTAAAGGAAGAATGCTTTAATTTTGACAGCTTCCAGAACAAGGGATCACAAGCCATCCATTGAAGTAGCCGAATGTGGCTCATTAACCTCTGTGATAGACACGGTAAAGTTATGCCTGCACCTTCATTGGTACCTGCATTTGCCTGTACCAGAATCATATCCTAACTTAATGCATAGGTGAGAACCTTTGCAGATACCAGTGAAGTCCTTGAACAGTAAAAAGTAACCCTTCTTTCTGCTTCAGCGATGTGGGGGCTCTTTGTATGACAAAGAGAGATTCTCGTCTCCGTTCTTACATTGTGATGATGAAGTAGCCTCCTTGCGAACTTTTGATTCTCCACCAAAGGATACCTCCTTTGTACAGACAGTAAAATAATGGAAGTATTTTCAACTGGTCTGCAGAGAATCCTTTTTCATGAAGTTAAAAATTCAGAAAAATGGAAAAAAAATGTAACTTTCCAGACTTCAAGACATGTAATATGCTACTGAAGCGCTGTTGTGGGGACAAATTCAAGGTACTTTTTAAACATAAATTTGGTGGGGAAAGATGCATTGTACTGTTTTATAAAAACTGCTGGTGTGTAGATGCACTTACACTGAACTGAATTGTTCCTGTAATCACTTGGGTACAGTATATAGTGCTGCTTGTAACAGCTATAGTCATTACAAGTTGTACTTGGCCTAGACGTAAGAAGTTACCAAAAGACAGCTTAGTAAGTAAACTTTTATAGGAAAGGTGTTTGGATAGGCAACTTCTGTCATGCTATGAATGCAATAAAATAATAAATAAATAAAAATAAAAGACAAACTTACTAAATTATACCATGAGGCATATTGCTATATGGCTCCTCCTTTCCAGAGGGTCTTCCCTGCTTCTAAAGTTGACCTTTGTATACAGGCAGTGACCATCTAGCAGTCTGTTCCCGAATACACAAGGGAGAAGCATGCATCTCAGCTACTCTACTGCCCTGGTAAAGATGCGTAGTAAATGAATACTGTAGACCATAAACAACTCAAGTCTTTCTATAATTGGTTAACTCTTAAATGAAAAAAGAAGTTTCTGTGGTTCATATATTATGCCTGTAAAAAGGCCTTGCAGTCTTTCTTTTATGTTTGTATGTCATTACATCACATTTTCTGAATGTCAGGTGTCAGACACAGGCATCCAGAATGTCAAATCAAAACAAAACAGCAGCAAAAAAAATGTTTTTTTTGTTCTGGAGCAAACCCACTCTTGCACCTTTTATGTGAGTCTGAACCACCCCACCCCTCGCTAATTATATATACTAACGATAACATTGCACCGCATCAGGGAAAGGGTCCATTCCCCAATCCCTGTTGTACTGTGATCGCACACTGCAGGCTTCCCCTTTCTCCTTATGCAGCCACATTTACGATGGCTACTATTAGGTTCAGATATTTTTTGTGACCCACATTTACATCTGCTAACGAAATACCAGGTACCTGTTATAGCTGTATAATTGTATATTGTGTTAAAATGATGTCTTGTAAATGTTGCTGTGCAGAAAATGGTGTGTTGTCATTTAAGAGAGGAAGGTGTTTGTACTGGGTAGAGAGATTAATTTAAATTTTGCTGGTGTTAAGCAGTTAATTGCATTGGTGGCATAGTAGTGAGCATAGCTCCTTCCAAGCAGTTGACCCAGGTTTGATTCCTGACCAATGCAAGTGGACTGTACTTTTAAATATGGCAGTTAGAGCAGAGGACTAAAGCTCTAAATTGTTAATGAGATGCTTCCTGTACTAGGAATACAAGGTTTGAATCTTTCCACCTTCATCTGCCGTCTGCATGACCTTGGAAGCAAGTCACGTAACCAGACTGTTCTTTGGGGCTATTGAGAATTTGGGCTAGGCTCCTAAATGATCTCTCCCAGACTGCTTGTCTAGTAACTACTGATGGACCTGGTTAATTTAATAGATACAAAAGAAGGACTCTGACCATGGAAATCGGAGACATTGGCTTCACACTGCAGGGGGTGTTTTATGCATGGAACAGCAATTCTGGGAAGAGTGCTGTGCAGGAGGAAGAGTGATCCAAACGAATGTGAGACAGTTTGGAAAGAGTCTATGGAAAAATCAAGCCAAGAGGAAGCTGCCTAAAATTCCCATGAATTTAGCTAGGGTCTAAACCCAAGTTTGTGTAAGTTTATGTGCCAATTTTGATGTTCTTCATTCCACATTGCTGCAGTCCTAACTATTGGGTAGTCCGCTGTCCAGTCGGCCCGAATACCAAAGTTTATGGCTGACGTCGGTCAGGGCGCATTAGACTGACGTCAGTACGTCAGGGTACTAATGCGCATGACCGACGTCATATCCTCAGTCTTTTTTGCCGCATGGTCCGATGCAGAAGCAATTTTGCGAGTGCAGGTTGGCGTTCTGAAAGTTTCTGAAGTCAGAGTTTCAGACCGAATCAAAGTTGGCTAAGTACCCCGTTGGGGAATATTTTGGTTTTTCTTGCCTCAGTATTTAACCGGATGTCAGAAAAAGTGAATAACTGTATTTCTTGTGGGAAACAGATACCTCATAGGGATTACCATACTTTGTGTATACCTTGTTTAGGGCCTGAGCACGGCGTTGTTGGATGCCGCTCTTGTGCTAGATTTAACAAACGCACTATTAAGAGAAGGTTAGACTGTGCCAGGTTAGTGTTTGGGAAGCGTTGTAATTATAAAATGCCGTCGGATGCTCCGGCCTTGCTTCGCTAAAAACGCAAAGATAAAGCAGCAAAGCCTAGGGTGGAGGAACCGACAGTCCCAGGCGTCGGTTCTTTGGAAGGCTCAGTGGAGCCGGAGGTTTTGCCAGGTGTCTCTTTGGAGTCTCAGGAAGAGACTTTACTGTTACAGGATGTATCCCCTCAGGAAGTAGGCCAGGCTGAGGGGGCTTCTCAGGTGGCTGTTCTTCCCTCTCTTCCTAAGGTGGTTAGAGCCTCTCCTTCAGTTTCCAAGGCTTCTTTGAGGGGCAGGCCAAGTTTAGCTTCTGTGGGGGTTTCTCCTAGTACTTCAGGATCTTTGCCTAAGAAACATATGCTTAAAATGGCAGAGGATTTGATTACTATGATTAGGGGTTCTATGCCCCCTCCTGATAAGAGGCCTAGGGTGGAACCTGAGTTTGAGAGTTTTGAGCAATGCTCGGAGGCTTTGGAGTCTTCGGCTGAAGACTTGCAGGAGTACCCTCCTTATTCTGATTCTGATGTGGATGATTCTACTCCTTCTGCTTCTCCTCCTGAGGATTTTTCATTTTCAGAGACTCTGCATTCCATGAGGGAGCATTTTAAATGAGAAGGTCAAGATTTCTCTGATTCCAGGAAAAGGCTTAGGGAATTCTTGTTTTTACCCCAGCATAGGCCTTTAGCTATACCTCCTGTTTTGAATGTGGTGGAAGATGTGTTTGCAGAGGCTTCCCTGAATCCTGATTCTTTGCCTCCTGCCCCAGTTAAACCGGATAGGTATTATAGGGTGCCTGAAGCTCATAAGTATCTTTTAAGAGTCCTAGGGCAGACCCAGAAACTGTCTCTCAGGGGCCTAAAGGTGTGAAGGCCTCAGTTGTTAAAAATCCTGTCCCTCCTGATAAAGAGGCAAGGGCTTTGGATAGATGGGGAAAGAAAGTGTATACTTCTTCCACTTTAGCCATGAGGCGTTGAATTGTCAGTTTCACATGTTAAAATATCAGAATTATCTTCTTTCACAGTTGAAATCTAAGGTGGATGCTCTGGCTGAAGGTATTGAGTGTAAAGAGTTGCAGGATTTAGTTCATGTGTCTGAACAGGTAGGTAAACATTCCTTGCAGTGTGGTTTTGATGCTGTGCAGGCCTCCTCCAGGGTGGCTGCCACTGGTTCTGTTCTTCGTCGGCACGCCTGGCTGAGAGATCAGAATTTAGCTGAGCATGTTAAGACAAGGATTTTGGATGCTCCTTTACAGTCTGATGTGTTGTTTGGTTCGCCTGTGGAAGCAGTTTTGAAGAAAATGGAGGACAAGGCTAAGTCTATGCAAACTGTTAAAGATTTTTTGCAGGTGCAGCCTCCGAAGTTTAGTAGAAATTGGCCTACTAAGGGATGGACTTATCCTGCTTATGATTCCCAGTCTAGGGGTAGGTCTAGACGTGGTAGGGGCAGAGCTCAGGGTTCTTTTAGGCCTAGGACGGGGAGTTCCCCTGCTCAGACTTCTGGGGAGGGCAGGGGTCAGTCCTTTCGTAAGCAGACCCAATGACCTACCTTTTCAGCTGCCAGTACATTCTCGCCTGGCAGCACCTTTGGGAGGAAGGCTGTCTCTTTTCAAAGAAAATTGGGATTTAATTACCCAAGACAGATGGGTTCTGGATATTATTCACCACGGTTACAGGTTTTATTTCCATACCTTGCCTCCTTTCAAAGGCATGCCAGACATTCCTCCTCTTCAAAGGACAGAGGCTCACAAGCAAATTTCTCTGTTGCTCCAAATAGGGCCATTCAGTCAGTTCCTGTGCCGGAAAGGGGCCTAGGATTTTATTCTCGCCTGTTCCTAGTACCAAAGAAGGGGAACACGTGGAGACCAATTCTGGATTTATCTGTCCTCAACACTTACCTGGACATTCCCAAGTTCAAAATGTTGACGTTACAACAGCTTTTACCTCTGCTGGGCAAAGATCACTGGATGGTAACTTTAGATCTCAAGGAAGCTTACCTTCATGTGCCAATCAGACTAAGTTGCAGGAAGTATCTGCGTTTTCGAGCTGGAAATTCTCATTATCAGTTCTCTGCATTGCCCTTTGGCTTATCTACTGCGCCCAGAGTATTCACAAAGGTTCTGGCTCCAGTGATAGCTTACTTCAGGCTAAAAGGAATCCAAATCTACCCTTACTTGGACGACTGCCTGATTCTGGCTCAAGAAAAAGATCATCTTCTACAGCATCTGGAATATGTCATAGCAGTGCTAAGATGCCTAGGGTATTCTGTGAACGAAATAAAGTCCAGTCTAGTACCCTCTCAAGACATGTGCTTTCTGGGTGTGAGACTGAATACAGCAGCCCAGATGGCCTTTTTAACCCCGGACAAACAAAAGACTCTTTCCAGTTACTTCCATCATCTATCTCTTCAGTCCGGGCTGACTGCAAGGACAGTCCTTCAAGCCTTAGGGTTCATGGCATCTTGTATTCTGGTGCTTCCCAATGCCAAACTGCATATGAGGAAGCTACAATGGTATCTAAAAAATCTATGGACACAGCACTGCCAGGATTTGGACACTGTCATTCAAATAATACCTTGCATTCAAAAGGAATTTTTGTGGTGGGCTCAGGAATGTCACCTAAACAAGGGACTCTCTGTGACCCGGCCAGAAGCGAGTCAGATTCTAACGACGGATGCCTCAGACATTGCATGGGGAGCTCATCTAGATGGAAAATGGATACAAGACAAGTGGCCTGCCAGACTACAGCATCTACATATCAACATGAAAGAGATGTTAGCAGTCCAGTTTGCATTAATGGCTTTCAAGGAGTTACTTCTTCCAGGGCAGGTGTTGATTCTAACAGACAACACAACTGTCATGTGGTACATCAACAAACAAGGGGGAACACATTCTTACCCATTGTGCAGGCAAGCAATGATTTTATGGGAGACTGCGCTCAGCTTGCAACTAACTCTTCAGGCAAGGTTTCTGCCGGGAGCACAGAACTCCTTAGCAGATGTGTTAAGCAGGCAAATCATGGATCCCCACGAGTGGAAACTGGATCTTCATGTATTTCAAAAATTGACAGTGTCATGGGGAACTCCAGACATAGATCTGTTCGCTTCTCCACTAAACCATCAGCTGCCAAAGTTTTGCACGAAGGGATTTCATCACACAGCTTGGAAAGTGGATGCTCTTTCTTTCAGTTGGAAAAATCTTCATGTGTATGCCTTTCCACCTCTGCCTCTTCTTCCAAAGGTGCTTCTAAAGGTCAGACAAGACAAGCCAAGGATGATTTTAATAGCTCCAGATTGGCCTCGGCAGCACTGGTACCCATTACTGAGGAGTCTGGTAAGGAAGCCTCCATGGCCTTTACCCTTGATTCCACACCTGTTGTCTCAGAGGGACGGTCATCTGCTCAATGTCAAGCTTCACTCTCTACATCTAACAGCCTGGCATATTCTGTTTTGAAAGACAGCAGGTCTCTGCTTCCTCAACAAGTTTTAAATGTGATTATGGAAGCCAGAAGACCTAGTACAAGGAAAGTGTACGCAGAAAAATGGAAGAGATTTTTGTTTTGGAGTGCAGCAAACAATTTGGAGATTGCTGAGCCAAATTTGAGTGTGGCTCTTCAATATCTTACTGAGTTACTGGACAAAGGTTTGTCTTTCTCTTCCATTAAGATTCATGCTGCAGCAATTTCAGCTCACTATGATTGTGACCCACCATTGTTTTCGCATCCTTTGTTCAAGCAATTTCTTAGAGGGGCAAAGAATATAAGACCCCACGTAGAGCTCCTACTCCTGCTTGGGATCTCAATTTTGTGTTGGAGAAACTTACTCTACAACCTTTTGAGCCTGCGGCTACTGCTGGATTGAAATACTTGTCATGGAAGACTGCTTTTTTGTTGGCCATTACTTCTGCAAGAAGGGTTTCTGAGTTGCAGGCCCTTATGGCAGTGGAGCCTTTTTTGATTTTTCATAAGGATAGGGTATCTTTACGTACTAATCCTTCCTTTATGCCTAAGGTGGTTTCTAGTGTGGCTTTAAACCAAACTATTCATTTGCCTACCTTTTATGCAGATCCCCAAAATAAAGGGGAAAAGATTTTGCACACTTTAGATGTACACAGGCTATTGCGTTATTATTTGAGCAGGACTAAGGATTTTAGGCAGTCTCAGCAGTTGTTTGTTTCTTTTGCTTTGAGTTCAAAGGGCAAGCCTGTGTCAAAACAAACTATTTCTAGGTGGATTGGGTGTTGCATTACATTTTGTTATTCCCATCATGGCAAGGAGATTCCAGCTGGGATTAGGCCTCATTCCACTAGGGCTACTGCCACTTCCACAGCATTTTTAAGGGGGGTGGCAACTAAGGATATTTTGGAGGCAGCTACTTGGAGTTCAGTGCATACTTTCTCTAAGCATTATCACCTTCCTCTCTACTCTAAGTCTAGGGCTGGTTTTGCCACAGCTATTTTGCAAGGCATGTTGTCAGTTCCTGCTTCCTTATGATTTGCCAGCCTCCCTTACCTCTGCTTTGGGATTCTACCCAATAGTTAGGACTGCAGCAATGTGGAATGAAGAACATAGTACAGTTTTGTACCTACCATAAATGTAGATGTTCGAGGATCCACATTGCTGCAGTCCAATTTACCCTCCCTCCTTCCCTCTGTGTTTAGGGGTGGTTGTGTAGGTGAGGTTATATTCTGCTAATTGTGTATATATTGTATATATATTTTTGGTGCAGGTATTTTGGGAGTTTTGTTTTGGCCTTATCTTTTCAGGGTCTTCTGACATCTGGGGCAAGAAAAGACTGAGGATATGACGTCGGTCATGCGCATTAGTACCCTGACGTACTGACGTCAGTCTAATGCGCCCTGACCGACGTCAGCCATATACTTTGGTATTCGGGCCGACTGGACAGCGGACTACCCAATAGTTAGGACTGCAGCAATGTGGATCCTCGAACATCTACATTTATGGTAGGTACAAAACTGTACTTTTCATGTTCTGAAAAAGAATTTGCCCCACTGAACAGTTTTGCTTTCTATTTCAGTTAAAAAAAAAAGGTTTTATGGACAAATAGCTCCTGTTTTCTTATTTACATATCATAAGATGTGTGTAGTATGCTTTTTGAAACTCCAACAGTGAGTCTTCTTCAAAAAAATCAAATCTTTGCCTTAGTCGTGGTGTTGAACTCTAGTTTCTTATGTGAAGAAAATTATCCAATTTTGATTTGTTTGAATTTTCACTTCTGACTTCAGTATGTGCATCGAGAAAAGAAGCAATGTCAATCACTCACAGCCGTATATTATAAGAAATGAATTATACTAAGTATGCTATTACAGTATTTTAAGGCCTGAAGTTGGCCTGTGAATATTATCTAGGGAACTGTAGCCGTAAAAGATCAGTGTTGGGAAAGTCTTACACCAAGATGCTTTATAATTTACTGTGGTTAGATTCCAAGGTTAACACTGACACACTTCACAGCCTCTCAGGTACTATATAACACGTCTAATCTTTTTACTTTTTATTTTTTGTTAGCTGGGGTAAAGTCAACAGGCACAAGTGCTTCTTTTTAGGAGTTACCTGGGAGAAGTATCTGTGACTTGCTCAGAGATAGGCAAATGGAGACTGAGGGTATCAAACCCAGGACTACAGGATCAAGGTCATTAGCAAGCTCATAAATAATTTAATAGGTTCATAAAAGGAAAAGTAGCCCACATCTCCGTTATATGGATGATAAGATTTTTATTAGCAGTTTACATTTGAGAATATGAAGGCATTTTGCTTGCTACTGATCTACCTCCAAAGCATGCTCATCTGGGGCCACGGGAGGTAATATTCTGTAGAGGAAGAATGAGTAAATTAACTTGTCAAATGTCACAAATGACCTTTACCCAATAAAAAGTGTAACTTGGACAATTGAATGGGAAACAGGAAATGCATCCCTGCTTTGGCACTTATGTCTCTAATGGACACAGGCAGCCTGTAAATGATTCGTCAACCCCCTGCTTTACTCTACCAAGTGTACCAGAACTTCTCAAAGCTGTGTGATGCATGGTTAGGCTTAAAAAGGTTCCAGTTGTCATTCATATGTTTCACTCTAATGAAAGGAATAAAGAAAATGAAACATGGTTCAGTGAGTAGCTTGGGCACATGTCAGTAGAATGAGATGGCCCTTACTGTGACACAGGGTTCAGTTAGTGCCTTGGGCACGTGTCAATAGAAGGAGGCAGCCCTTACTGTGACATAAGGTTCAGTTAGTGGCTCAGTGGCTCAGGCATGTATCAGTAGAAAGAGACAGGCCTTACTGTGAGACAGGGTTTGATTAGTGGCTCTGGCATGTGTCAGTAGAGGGAGATAGCCCTTACTGTGTCACAAGGTTCAGTTAGTGGCTCGGGCACGTTCAGTAGAAGGAGGCAGCCCTTACTGTAACACAGGGTTCAGTTAGTGGCTCAGTCACGTGTCAGTAGAAATAGGTGGCCCTTAGTGTGACACAGGTTTCAATTAGTGGCTCGGGCACAAGTCAGTAGAAAGAGGCAGCCCTTAATGTGACACAAAGTTCAGTTAGTGGCTCGGGCACTTGTCAGTGCTGGAAGGGGAGGATGGGCTTTGCCTGTCCTTGGTGGGGTGGGGAGGTGCAGCCAGCCACTTGCAGCAACGCTTCCCTCTCAAGAGAGGCCGGAATGCTGTCAGTCTGTGGATGGGGATTAGGCTCACCAAGCCACGGGAACGTGGTAGCCATGATAGTGGGTGTGCAAAAGCATACATGCCAATAGGGAAATCATTGTGGATCTGTGTAATGGCACAGATTATATATATCCTCATAACCAGGATGCCAGTGCTCTAATCATCCCTATGATTGTCTGTATGACTGTCCCACTCAAAGCAGCTCCATCTTTTATCCTGCATGAAATTTCATGGTAGGAAAATTAATAGGCCATGTGCACTTAGATGCAGGCATGATGGTTGGTTGACACTGGGGCGCATGTCACCTGGGACAAAACAAGAGGTAAGCTGATCTGTAAGTAAACGTGATGAAATTAATGTAGATGAGTGTGTGTGTACAGTTAAGTTAAAAGACAGCGAAAAAGAGAGAGAATAAGTATAAGCTAATTTTATAACCACCATTCTTATAAATGTATGAAGATTACTGACTGCACAATGTTAATGTTATAAAAAGTCGAAAAGGATTGGCAGCTAAAAATGGGAAGAAAAAGTCTCTTTTGATATTTTTGTATCATATAATGCCCATAAAAATGGAAGTGAGGAACAAGGGCGAATGTTTTTGTGGTGCAAGTATTTTGATGTTTTGGGCAATAATTTAATTTTTGGAGTGACTGTTTGGGTAGCACAAGGGTTTAGAAGGGGAACTGTTAATTTTTATAGCTACAGTGTTATGTGCGGAGGTCAGTTTAGCTAGGATAAATGAGATTGTTAGATTATGTAACATTTGTACTCCATTTAAAAGCACGAGGAGGCAGGCAGTTCCAGAATCATATTAGGAAGGGAGCAGACGGTGGAGAAGATGGTACAGAACAAATAATGGAACTCCTTCAGGAAACATTAAAAAGCTTAGATTTCATTAACTAGTGACACCGTACTACTAATCATTGGAAAGACATTCAAATTTCAAACTTTTTTAACTAGTGGCATACTGATAATTCTGTTTACTAAATGTTGTCAGAAACTTGCAGATGAGGGTGACTTAGTAAATTAAAGACTGGACAGAGAAGGACATGAGGCAGAATGAAGACATTTGTGTTTTTTTACTGGATGTTTCAGTTTCCTGCCATATCCCAACGATCTGCTGTTAAGTGAATGTAAGGAGTCTTGTGAAGTAGCGGTATGCATGAACATGTTTGTGTATGTCCATCTTGTGATGATGCAACATTCCATTCCATAGTTGTTATTTGACCAAATGCTGGGGTTCATTACTAAGGAGAGGATGGGAAACCTTCTTCACCCCAAATACATGTCAGTAAAGAAAGGGAGAGGCTAGGACATCTCCTTCACCCCGATACATGTCAGTAAAGAAAGGGAGAGGCTGGGACACCTCCTTCACCCCAAGTACATGTCGGTAAAGAAAGGGAGAGGCTGGGACACCTCTTCACCCCGAGTACATGTCAATAAAGAAAGGCAGAATGCAGTAAGACATTTATTCAGAATTTATTTTATTCACACTTTGGTGGTCAGAGAAGTACCACTAGCCTAGTTGCCTCTCTTCAGGGGAAACCTGAGCTGGTATTTATACTGACTAGAGGAAGTTTGTCCAGGGTGCTATCAGACTTCCCCTACTCTTTTCAGTAAGTATAGTTGGATCTTTTACATCTGTCTGTGCTACCACCAACTCGGATAAATGGTGTTTCGATTTAATGTCTCATCTGAAGGAAGAACATTAAAAGAATGGAAGATGAACATCAGAAAGCACTGATATTTTACCGTCAGAAAAGCATATGATAGCATAAAG
>NC_056736.1:587960264-588004193 GCF_019279795.1 Protopterus annectens | reverse complement strand
CATAGTGGGAATCAGTGAGCCTGCTGTATGTGTATGTAATTCCCACTCTGGGGATCAAAGAGCCTGCAGTAAGTGTATGTAATTCCCACTGTGAGAATCAGTGATCCTGCAGTAAGTGTATATAATTTTTACCATGGGAATCAGTCATCCTGCAGTAAGTGTATGTAATTCCTACCATGGGAATCAGTGAGTCTGCAGTAAGTGTATGTTAATCCCACTGTGGGAATCAGTGATCCTGCAGTAAGTGTATGCAATTCCTACCATGGGAATCTGTTATCCTGCAATACGTGTATGTAACTCCCACAGTGGAGATCAGTGAGCCTGCATTAATTGTATATAATTCCCACTGTGGAGAGCAGAGTGCCTGCAGTAAGTGTATGGAATTCCCATGGTGGAGATCAGTGAGCCTGCAGTAAGTGTATGTAATTCCTGCAGTAAGTGTATGTAATTCCCACAATGGGAATCAGTGAGCCTGCAGTAAGTGTATGTAATTCCTACCACATGAATCAGTGAGCCTGCAATAAGTGTATGCAATACTCACAGTGGGAATCAGTGATCCTGCAGTAAGTGTATAGAATTCCCCCGGTGGACATCAGTAGTGGTGGAGATCAGTAAGCCTGCAGTAAGTGTATATAATTCCCACTGTGGAGATCAGTGAGCCTGCAGTAAGTGTATGTAAATCCCAGCATAGGAATCAATGAGCCTGGAGTAAGTGTATGAAATTCCCAGCTTGGGAATATGTGAGCCTGCAGTAAGTGTATGTAATTCCCACAGTGGGAATCAGTGAGCCTGCAGTAAGTGTATCTAATTCCCACCATGGGAATCAGAGTGCCTTCAGTAAGTGTATGTAATTCCCACAGTGAGAATCAGTAAGCCTGCAGTAAGTGTATGTAATTCCCACAGTGGAGATCAGTGTGCCTGTAGTAAGTGTATGCAATTCATACCATGGGAATCAGTGAGCCTGCAGTAAGTGTGTGTAATTCCCACAGTGGGAATAATTGAGCCTGCAGTAAGTTTATGTAATTCCCAGCATGGGAATCAGTGAGCCTGGAGTAAGTGTATGTAATTTCCAGAGTGGGAATCAGTGAACCTGCAGTAAGTGTATGCAATTCATACCATGGGAATCAGTGATCCTGCAGTAAGTGTATGTAATTCCCACAGTGGAAATCAGTGAGCCTGCAGTAAGTGTATATAATTTCCACAGTGGAAAAAACAAGTAATCTCCGTGGTATCCCCAAAGTCTCAAAACAACCCACTAAAGTGTAGTGGGTCTAAAAACAAAACAGTGTAAGAAACATCTCTGTGTGGAAGATTTTCAGTCCATATATTTCTAGTTAATCACTGTATGTTAATCAGATCAGACAATAATAGTAGAAGTAGCGAACGTAAACTCGTCAAGTCAAAAAGTAATAATAGAAAATATATAATTCTACAGCATTACTAAGTATTCGAAAGTAATGCAAACAAGGCAGGCAGTCTGTTTCCAGTCAAAAATCCTTTATTAAGTACACAGACAAGCGATCCAAGAAAAACAAAAATAGAGTAATAATTTCCTCACAAGCTTTCTAAATATATATATACTTTTTATCAGCCATGGGAGTGGTTTATTGTGCTGTAAAACAAGGTGTTATTGGTACACATGTTAAATTCACATCCCTTACCCCATCAGTGTGACATTCGAGCTGGTCCTGCCCTGCCTAGTAGCTGTCATAATATATAGCCCTAATGTACTTTAATGGTACATCTTATTTAACCAAATTATTAAGTAGATTAAGTCTGTGATTTTATACAAGGCAATATACTACATGGCTGGAAATATATCAACCTTAGTTCATTTTGCGATCAAAAATTATATATAAATATATACATATACATTTTACATGTAAAAATCAGTTTCTATTATCATAACCTATTGTTAACAAAGATGGCTTTCGTCCTTCTAGACTTCTTCAGGTCTGTGTACAAGAACCCTAAAAACCTATGTAATTGTATAATTAGTTAGTATTGTTATTACCATCATTTTGAATAAAGTGGAGAAAAGAGAACCAGAAAAAAAATATATATATATATAGATATATATATATATATATATATATATATATATATATATATATATATGGTTCCCATTCAGAAGCCTGAAACATCATAAGCCTGAAAATCAAAATCCTGAAACCAAAAGCCTGAAAATTCAGAATCCTGAAAACTCAAAATCCTGAAAGCCCAAAATCCTGAAACTCAAAATCCTGAAAACACAAATAATGATAATATGTCACTATAAAGACACTAATATCTACCAACTGACCCTGACCCTAACCGTAACCCTAAGGTCCGTCACTATCGCACACTCACCTGAGCCAGCCTAACCCTAACTCACTTAAACCGCCTCTAACCCCAATATTTGTCACTATTGCATACATGCCTAACCCTAACCCTAACTCACTTAAACGCTAACCTAACATAAAACCAACCGCACACTTACCTGACCCCAACGCATGACCTAACACCACAGGGCTAACAATAGCAAAGCCACAATGACATCAGTATGTCTATTTTGTGTTTTCAGGATTTTGAGTTTCAGGATTTTGGGCTTTCAGGATTTTGAGTTTTCAGGCTTTTGGTTTCAGGATTTTGATTTTCAGGCTTATGATGTTTCAGGCTTCTGAATGGGAACCATATATATATATATATATATATATATATATATATATATATATATATATATATATATATATATATTTATATGTGTATGATGATGGAAACAAAATATACACTTAAATTTCAAATGATTTAAAATTGTATTTAAAACCAATTTGTAGAAAAAAAAATAAAATACAATTAGTCATGTAAACAATATGGCAATTTTGTACGTTCCAGTGCACTTTTAATTGAACAGTAGTAGTTTAGTCCAGGCTTCCTAAAAGAGTTCAGCTTTTATTGCCACATGAGTTCATGTTTCTCCAGAATATTCGGGATATCTCCTTCAAGATCACCCATGTCTATGTGATCCAGGATCTGGAACTTAAAACCTGTGTGTCTTTTATCAAGAGAAAGGTGTTTGGCTAGTGCATTATTTTTACATCCAGAGCGGATTTCTGACAGAAGACATGAAATCCTTCGCTTGAGTTTATTTACAGTCTTGCCCACATAGAATGCATCACATTCATTGCACTGTGCCCTGTAAATTACTTTTGTAGTGTTACAGTCACCCCTGCACTGGTTTTAATGATCTTCTTTAAATAAGGGCAATAAAAACTATCACCTTGCTGTATAAATATACAAAATGTACAATTAGTTTCACATCTTTTAGTGCTTTTCTCACATGGTCTAGGTTTAAATTCAACAAAACTTCTAATATTCCTGGCCTTCCTATAAACAAATGATGGGGCTTCACCTAAGATGTTAATCAGAAAAGGGTTTCCTGTGATAATGTCCCAGTTTTCTTCAATAATATTTTTGATACTGTGCCCCATCATTTCTTTACAGGAAGGCCAGAAATATTAGAAGTTTTGTTGAATTTATTTATTATTTATTTATTTCAGTTTGATGACCGGGGAGGTCCACTGGGCTCAAGAGCCCATTTTCAGTGGAGGCCTGGGGAGAAAAGCTCCACATTACAAAAATACAAAAGATAAAACAAAAGACAAAAGATAAAAATTAACATAATACAAAAGATAATGCAAAATATGAAAGATAAAAATTAACAGAAGATTCAAAGGTACAGATACAGAAGTATGCAACAGTCAGTCTAAATGGTATGAATACTAGTAGATTGTGATACAGAGACAATAAGAGGTATGGTGTTTACATAACAAAAGAGTCATATATTAATATGGATGGTTATGGTTACATAGAGTCTGAGTCTAGTTATGGCAGAGTGGTAGAACAAGCATAAATGTTAGGGAGGGGAATAAAGGGAGAGCAAACTATTTACAGTAATTACATATATATATATAGAGGACAACAGTAAACAATAAGTAAATCAGGAACAAGGTTGATGGTAGTAGGAAATAGTATAGCAATACAGTTAGTGTGAACGGTGAGGAGGCTAGGTGGGGAAAGTGCAGTTGCACTTCCACTTAGAAAACAGGTAGGAATGGAGAAGAGTTTTGAAGTTGTCAGGATTTTCTGTCATTCTTAAAGAAGGAGAGAGAGAGATAGAGTTCCACCTTTTGGCTAAAGAAAAAGATAGTAGGTGCTGCCCGGCAGGTCGCTTTGGATTGTGGACAGTGAGTAGGTTTAGGTGAGCAGATCTAAGTGGCCTGTTAGGGGTATATGGTTGTAGGATGTTGGATAGTGCAGGACATTTAGAAGGGTTAAATACTAGCCTGTGGATAGTGGTAAGTTGGAGGTAGTCTAGAAGGTTGGGAAGTTCTAGCCAGTTTAGTGAATGGAGGGCAGAGCAATGATGGGAGGAGTGTTTGGCTTTGATGGCGAATTTTGAAATTTTATTGTAACAGCTTTCCATTTTTGAGGAGATGGAGGCAGATAAGTTAGTTAATAGAGGGGTACCATACATTAAAGAGGGAAGAAGATAGGTGGTGGCGAGTGTTTGTCTAGAGGAAGGAGAGAGATAGTGGATATTTCTGTATAACAGGCCAAGTATTTGATATTTTCTTGATGTTGAGTTGAATATGTGTGTCAAATTTTAGGTTTTCGTCTATGGTGACTCCAAGAAGTTTGGCATAGGGAACAATTTCTATGGTTGAGTTGTTATGGCTTCTAATTTTGAAGGACTTTTTGTCAAGAGGGAAGGATTTTGAGGGGGGGGGGCAGTATTTTAGATTTGTTAGCATTAAGAGATAGGTGGTTTTGGAGCATCCAGTTCTCAGTGGTAGAGAAGGCAGTTTGAGTGTGTGCTAGAAGTTCAGGGAGGTTGGTGGCACAGCAGATTAAAGTGGAGTCGTCGGTGTATTGTATGATTTTAGTATATTGGATGGCAGAGTGGAAGTCATTGATGAAAATATTAAAGAGCATGGGGCCAAGAATGGAACCTTGGGGAACTCCAGTGGGGGTATGAAGGAAGTTGGAGGTGCCTTCCCTCCATTTTATAGCTTGAGATCTGTTGGAAAAGTAAGTTGAGAACCAAGGTAGTGTATTGTGTGAGAGGTTAAGGTTAGCTAGGTGGCTAAGGAGATGAGAATGGGAGACAGTGTCGAAAGCCTTAGAGAGATCTAGTAGGACTGTTGATACTATGTTACCAGTGTCACGGGCATGATTGACTATATCTAGGAATGAAAGTAGAGCAGTTATAGTGCTATGGCCAGGACGGAAGCCATGTTGGGTGTGAGAGAGGAGGTGGTTTTTGGTAAGGAAAAGCATTAGCTGAACATGAACTCATTTTTCCAATATTTTTGAAATTGGGGAGAGGATGGCTATGGGGCGAAAGTTTGAGGTATTATTGTTTATACCACCCTTGTGGAGGGGGTGTATAAAGGCAGAACGCCACAGCTTGGGGACGTATGATTCCTGTATGGATCTGTTGATTAGGATGCTAATGGGGAGGGCGATTCCATCTGCAGCAATTTGTAAGAATTTAGATGGAATGTTATCTGGGGCATTAAAGCAAGGTTTCAGTTTGCTGAGAAGTTGTTTTATATATGAGGTAGAGACTGGTTTGAGTTGAAAAGTGGGGGGTAGAATGGGTTTGGAGGCTGGGGTAGAGTAACTGAACTGTGAGGATGGGTTAATAGGGAAGGACTTATTTAGTTCAGCTATAGAATTAATAAAGGAGTTGAAAAGAGTGGCAATTTCTGGGTCGGACTTGGTAGTATCTGGACAAGGATTATTTTTGGTGCCTGGGTTGAGAAGTGAATTAATGGACTTCCAAAATTGTTTGGGGATTTTAGAATGGTTGGCTTGGAGATTCATATAGTAGGATTGTTTGTCTTTGGGTATATGTCTTTTAGTAAGGTTGCGGAGTTGCTTATATTGAATCAGGGTCTCTGGTTGTTTATTATGCTGAGATAATTTCCAGCATTTGTCCCTCTGTAGCATAAGTTATTTGGTTTCCCTAGTTAACCATGGTGTGGATTTAGATTTGATTCTTATAGTTCGAGGTGGCGCTTGGGAATTAAGTATATTTAGGAAAGTAGAGTTAAAGGCTTTGACGTCGCTGTCAAGTGGTAAAGCCTTTATATTATTCCAGTTAGTTTGTTTGAGGGTATTAGAGAAAGTTAGCAGATTAAAGTTAGTTAGGTTGTGTGTATGTAGGTATTGGTGATGGAGGGGGGGAGACTGGGTTGCTCGGTGGATGAAGGCAGGCAGATGGTCACTGAAAGAGGCAGGAAGGATTTCTGAGTCCAAGATATTGTTGGGGTGGGAAGCTAAGACTCAGTCAAGTGTAGATCCTGGAGGATTGCTCTTGTTGGGTCTAGTGATAAAGTTGGTTAATTGAGTAAAGTTGTAAAGATTGACAGCTATTGCTGGGTTAGGGTTATTAACTTTGTTCCAGTCTATATTAACATCTCCTAAAAATGTAGGTCTCTAGGTTGATATTAGTTGAGACCCACTGGAGGATTTCTTCAAGTGTGATAGTATTGTTACCTGGGGAATATAAAGGGAAATTAAGCATATACTTTTGTGAATATTCATTTGTAGTAAACCTATGACTAGTACAGCATTGTAAAACTGTGGAATAGGGTTTGGGTACTGAATAATGGGGAGTAGACTGGAGAATATCAAGGCTACCCCTCCACCTTTTCTATTTAAGCGATCAGATCGAAGGGCTCGAAAACCAGGGGGAAGGATTTCAGAGTCAGAGATGGTAGGTTTTAGCCAAGTCTCAGAGATGGCTACAATGTCTGGAAGGTTGTGGTGAAGCCAGGTATGGAAAAGAGTAGATTTATTTCTTAGACTTTGGGCATTGAGAATAACTATTTTTAGGCTTTTAAGATTAGTGGGTTTGCTACGTTTTGGAGGGAAGAGATTGTTAGTAGTGTTAGGTCCGGGTTTTGGGTGGATATCACCTGATAGAAATAGGTGGATGAAAAAGGGAAATAGTAGAAGATTTAGTTTGCCTTTAGACTGTTGTGTGCAGTAGATTAGGGCCTTCGGAAAGTAATGCCTTGTCGAGGCGGGTAAGATTGTTGGTTTAAAATACTGGAGAGGATTGTGCCGTAGTAGAGAGCATGATATGGTATGGAAGTGAGTTGTGGTGTCGTTATAATGTGGAATGGGAGTTGTGAGGTGGGACCAAAAAAAAGGGGGAAGAGAAGAGGAGGTATAGGAGGTAGTAAGGTACAGTGGAATAAGAATTAAAAGGTGATGAAAGGGATTCATAGTGTGTGAAGGAGTGGAGAGTACATAAGGAAGTATGGAGGGAATAGTACAGGTAGGAGAAAGAGAGAGAGAGAGAGAGAGAAAGCAGGGGTGTGACTTTGGTGTAATTTATGTAGGGAGTGGTTTTACTTAATGGGAGGATAGGAGGATGTAATGGTAGGGAGTGGCCTATGATTGATGGGAGGAGAGGAGAGTGGTGGGAAGGCCAGTAACTGGTGTAGATAGGGAGGAGAGGAGTTTATCAGAGGGATAAATGTAAGAGCAGTGGGGGTGAGTGAGAATTGGGGGTAGGGTAGGGGAGAGGAGTAAGCCCGAAGGGCGAACGGAGTGGGTAGAGACAAGAGAGTAGAACAGCTCAGGGTGAACTATCAGTGGATTGCAGATTGCTCAGGTAAGAGAAAGTGCAGGAGAGTAGAGAATAATAAAGTGAAGTAGTAAAGTTTGGAGGAGGAAAGTGGTGATTACAGAAGAGCAACAGGTTTGTGAAAGAAAGGAAGGAGGCAAGGTATGGGCAGCAGAATGTATTAGAAGAAATATATAGGATAGCAGGAGCAGGGTATAGGCAACAAGACGTGGGAAATGTAAATTGTGGGATAGCAGAATAGGATAATGGAGAGGACTGGATGAGGGGCCACCTAGTGGGCAGGGAATGTTAATACAGTAGACGTAAGTGTCTGTGAAGGGCTGGTCAAGGACTAGATCCTATCTATTGAGTCAGCTAAGAAGGCACAAAAGAGGGAGTAAGGGTTTGAAATCTAACTACTGAGTGCAGAGGAGGGTATGGCTGCTGGTAGTCCTGGCTAAAAGCTAACAATATAAGCTACTAGACATAATACTCTTAAATGTCAGCTTTTCTGCCAGTATTAGGAGAACACATACTTTCTTTCTTCCTTTCTTGGAAGAGCACAGAGATGAGACCGCAGTTAAAATGGAGGCATCCTGAGATTCCAAATATTCAAATTCTTAGCCTCTAGTGGAAGGAAGGCAAGCTGGAGAGCAGGGAATAATGAGGGAGCATGACTAGAAGTAATGGAGAGAAAAGAGACAACTGACCTTAGTAGGTAGTACAGACATTATAACTAACCTTAGTAGGTAGTACAGACATTATAACTAACCTTAGTAGGTAGTACAGGCATTATAACTAACCTTAGTAGGTAGTACAGACATTATAACTAACCTTAGTAGGTAGTACAGGCATTATAACTAACCTTAGTATGTAGTACAGACATTATAACTGACCTTAGTAGGTAGTACAGACATTATAACTGACCTTAGTAGGTAGTACAGATATTATAACTGACCTTAGTAGGTAGTACAGATATTACAACTGAACTTAGTAGGTAGTACAGACAGTATAAATGACCTTAGTAGGTAGTACAGACATTATAACTAACCTTAGTAGGTAGTACAGACATTATAACTGACCTTAGTAGGTAGTACAGACATTATAACTAACCTTAGTAGGTAGTACAGACATTATAACTGACCTTAGTAGGTAGTACAGACATTATAACTAACATTAGTAGGTAGTACAGACATTATAACTGACCTTAGTAGGTAGTACAGACATTATAACTAACCTTAGTAGGTAGTACACACATTATAACTGACCTTAGTAGGTAGTACAGACATTATAACTGATCTTAGTAGGTAGTACAGACATTATAACTGACCTTAGTAGGTAGTACAGACATTATAACTAACCTTAGTAGGTAGTACAGACATTATAACTAACCTTAGTAGGTAGTACAGGCATTATAACTAACCTTAGTAGGTAGTACAGACATTATAACTAACCTTAGTAGGTAGTACAGGCATTATAACTAACCTTAGTAGGTAGTACAGGCATTATAACTAACCTTAGTAGGTAGTACAGACATTATAACTAACCTTTGTAGGTAGTACAGGCATTATAACTAACCTTAGTAGGTAGTACAGACAATATAACTGACCTTAGTAGGTAGCACAGACATTATAACCGACCTTAGTAGGTAGTACAGATATTATAACTGACCTTAGTAGGTAGTACAGATATTATAACTGACCTTAGTAGGTAGTACAGACAGTATAACTGACCTTAGTAGGTAGTACAGACATTATAACTAACCTTAGTAGGTAGTACAGACATTATAACTGACCTTAGTAGGTAGTACAGACATTATAACTAACCTTAGTAGGTAGTACAGACATTATAACTGACCTTAGTAGGTAGTACAGACATTATAACTGACCTTAGTAGGTAGTACAGACATTATAACTGACCTTAGTAGGTAGTATAGACATTATAACTGACCTTAGTAGGTAGTACAGACATTATAACTGACCTTAGTAGGTAGTACAGACATTATAACTAACCTTAGTAGGTAGTACAGGCAATATAACTAACCTTAGTAGGTAGTACAGACATTATAACTAACCTTAGTAGGTAGTACAGACATTATAACTAACCTTAGTAGGTAGTACAGGCATTATAACTAACCTTAGTAGGTAGTACAGGCATTATAACTAACCTTAGTAGGTAGTACAGACATTATAACTAACCTTAGTAGGTAGTATAGGCATTATAACTGACCTTAGTAGGTAGTACAGACATTATAACTGACCTTAGTAGGTAGTAAAGATATTGTAACTGACCTTAGTAGGTAGTACAGATATTATAACTGACCTTAGTAGGTAGTACAGACAGTATAACTGACCTTAGTAGGTAGTACAGACAGTATAACTGACCTTAGTATGTAGTACAGACATTATAACTAACCTTAGTAGGTAGTACAGACATTATAACTGACCTTAGTAGGTAGTACAGACATTATAACTGACCTTAGTAGGTAGTACAGACATTATAACTAACCTTAGTAGGTAGTAGAGATATTATAACTGACCTTAGTAGGTAGTACAGACATTATAACTAACCTTAGTAGGTAGTACAGACATTATAACTGACCTTAGTAGGTAGTAGAGACATTATAACTGACCTTAGTAGGTAGTACAGACATTATAACTAACCTTAGTAGGTAGTACAGACATTATAACTGACCTTAGTAGGTAGTACAGACATTATAACTGACCTTAGTAGGTAGTACAGACATTATAACTGACCTTAGTAGGTAGTACAGACATTATAACTGACCTTAGTAGGTAGTACAGACATTATAACTAACCTTAGTAGGTAGTACAGACATTATAACTGACCTTAATAGGTAGTATAGACATTATAACTGACCTTAGTAGGTAGTACAGACATTATAACTAACCTTAGTAAGTAGTACAGACATTATAACTGACCTTAGTAGGTAGTACAGACATTATAACTGACCTTAGTAGGTACTACAGACATTATAACTGACCTTAGTAGGTAGTACAGACATTATAACTAACCTTAGTAGGTAGTACAGACAGTATAACTGACCTTAGTAGGTAGTACAGACATTATAACTGACCTTAGTATGTAGTACAGACATTATAACTAACCTTAGTAGGTAGTACAGCCATTATAACTGACCTTAGTAGGTAGTACAGACATTATAACTGACCTTAGTAGGTAGTACAGACATTATAACTGACCTTAGTAGGTAGTACAGACAGTATAACTGACCTTAGTAGGTAGTACAGACATTATAACTGACCTTAGTAGGTAGTACAGACATTATAACTGACCTTAGTAGGTAGTACAGACATTATAACTAACCTTAGTAGGTAGTACAGACATTATAACTGACCTTAGTAGGTAGTACAGACAGTATAACTAACCTTAGTAGGTAGTACAGACATTATAATTGACCTTAGTAGGTAGTACAGACATTATAACTGACCTTAGTAGGTAGTACAGACAGTATAACTGACCTTAGTAGGTAGTACAGACATTATAACTGACCTTAGTAGGTAGTACAGACATTATAACTGACCTTAGTAGGTAGTACAGACAGTATAACTGACCTTAGTAGGTAGTACAGACATTATAACTAACCTTAGTAGGTAGTACATACATTATAACTGACCTTAGTAGGTAGTACAGACATTATAACTGACCTTAGTAGGTAGTACAGACAGTATAACTGACCTTAGTAGGTAGTACAGACATTATAACTAACCTTAGTAGGTAGTACAGACAGTATAACTGACCTTAGTAGGTAGTACAGACATTATAACTAACCTTAGTAGGTAGTACAGACATTATAACTGACCTTAGTAGGTAGTACAGACATTACAATTGACCTTAGTAGGTAGTACAGACATTATAACTAAGCCACATTTAAAATACTGCAGTAAAGAGTTCATTCAAAGCTGCTGGATGAAGTTCAGGAGAATGTACAATCAGAGCAGCAAAAGTACAGTCATTCTAAATAGCAAGACGCCAAAGAAACACTCTATACAAATATGTATTGCTTTGCTACATATACAATTCAGAACACCATATAGGAACTCACAAGGTAAAACAGACTCTAGTATAATGTGTTTTAGGGTATATAACAGTGATTATATAACATTCATAACGTACACTACACACAGACATTACAGATGCCATGGTACTTAGTACTTGTGATATATTCGATTCTGTCAAGAGATAAACATTGGCTGTTCTCTACATACAGTATGAAAGACTAATCTAACATAGGCTTTCTAGCGAGGTAGGGATTTCTTCTAGTGAATAAATGATTAAATTAGGTTATATCAGCTTGAGATGCATCTTATTGAGTTGTAACAGTCATAATAATTCAGCGTAGACGCTAGTATTAACTGAAGCCGTTACTAAGTATAAATCTTTCCAGGTCCCTTTGTTAGTTATATTACAGCATCAGATTAAGCCAGAAGAATTGCATAGAATAAAGAAGGAGGTCATCCACACATACCACAGTGGCTGTTTTTCTAGGGTTCCGATCAAAGAGTGGCCGCAAATGTTGCAAAATGCATATTTTATTGGCGTTACTAACCTTCAGGAGCTAATGATAGTAACGTCTCAACGCTTACACACTCGGTGGAACATGTGTCAGTTCCTATTAGATAAGTGTAGGATTACATAGAAGTTAATAACTACACAGTGTAGGTGCTAGATAATTACAGAATCGCTCTAGTCCGCACATGTAATCCAAGGCAAATAAAGAGAAAAAGAAGTTCTCTTGTATCAGAGCGAAGGGTAGAGTAGAGGGGTAAAGGTAGGACCATCCAAGGTGGTAAGGCTAGAAAGATACAGCTGTACTAGATCCTGTGCAGTGGACTTCGATTGACGAAGTCAAAAGCCAATTAACCTCAGGATACTGTTACCAGCTACGTCTGGTAGCCCATGAATGCTCTGTTAGATGTTTAGAGCAGTCGCAAGTGGGCAATCAATGAGCAGCACGAGCCCTCCTAAAATAATGCTCAGGTTGTAGGTAGGTAGAACAGTCACAAATGGGCAATCGAGTGTATAGCACAAGTCCTCACTAAAAAATGGACAGTGCGAGCAAGCATTTATTAGTGAATATAAAGCAAATTCCCAGGGCTGTTTGAGGATGCCAACTAGCAGCTCCACGTGGAAGATGTTAAGCTGTTAATGCACTAAAGGTACAAGCAGCCATCACCAAAGTACGGTGGTCCAGTCTTGTTATACTTGAAAAGGTAAAATCTCAACTATGTAAAACAAACATTTGGAGCTGTTGCAAGTGGGCAATCTGTGTGTGGCATAAACCCTCAATATGATTACAGACTTGGCGAGCACATTGAATTTGAAAGTAAAGCAGCAAACACTGGGGTTAAGTGAGAACGCCTATAACACTTTCATGTGAAAAACGCTTGAACAACTAGTGCGTAGCCGGTACAGGCCAGCCAATGTAGAAGATATAATAGTCTGGAAATACAAAAATTCAGGTAAAAAGACTCTGTTCTAAAACGTAAAAACACCAGCACTATACCACAGTATAACTAGGCAAATAAGTGCCACTTCCTTTTCTTCTTAAAACAGTTTATTGAAGAAATATACAAAACCTATCCGGTTAAGCGCTTTTATCTATCAAGACTTCATCAGAACAATACATTTAGTTTCTCCATTCCTTATATATCCTCTATTAAATCACATGTTAATTCTAAATTATCCCTTAAAGTGCTAGTGCTTGACCATAAACATTATAATATACATTCAATCCCTATGGTTAACATATTGCTGCAAATTTACTACAATACTGTATACAAAATATAAATAATTTATTCTAAAATACCTTAAAAATAATTTATTCTAAAATACCTTAATTTTATTAAAATATTCTGTATCATTTCTAGAACATTTTATCAAATTATCTATTAGCTTCTAGGATGGGCTTAATGGACAAATATTCATTAATACCTGGGGGAACAGATGCATTTAACTTTATTTGCCATATTACCTCTTTTTCCCCCACAATTTTCTTAATGTCACCTCCCCTGGGATTTATTTTAACTAATTCCAGTATCCCAAAATGGAATCCTGTACATCCTTGATTTTCATTTAAGTGTTTCCACAGTGCATTTTTCTCATCACCCTTTAGTATACTGTATTGATGTTCATATATTCTATTTCTCAAGCATCTGGTGGTCTTCCCCACATAAAATCCTGGACACTTTGTGCACTTAGCTAGGTACACCACATGCCTGGATCTACAGTTACCCCTTTGAAACCATATCTTGGTTCCATTGATGTCCTCTAGTATTTGAAATGGGGTGGAAATGATGTATTGACACTGCCTACAAGTTATTAACACTTTTTGGATGATATTTTTATTATTTGGAAGGGGAATAAGACAGAATTGGAAAAGTTTAAGGTGTATTTGAATACTTGTAGTGATGCAATAAAGTTTACCTTTAGTGAAGACCAAAACTCAATTTCATATTTGGACACTAGGATAACCCTCGAAGATGGGAGATTTAAATCCAATATATATAGGAAGGAAACATTTAGTAATTCGTACCTAGAATACCACAGTAGTCACCCTATGATTCAAAAAAGAAACATTGTCAAAGGCCAATGTATACATGCGGCCAGGATGACATCCAAAGTTAGTGACTTAGGTAGTGAATTAGAAAAAAATAGGTAATTACTTCATTGATAGAGGGTACCCCATTGATTTGGTGACTGATGCCACCAATTATGTTTTAAGAGAATGGGGGAAGAAATATAAACCATTGTTGAGAGATAAGGATACTAATGTACCTGATATTCAAGGTACAACAGATACAGGTAGATGTTACGATAATAAGAAAAGTAACAATGAATTTGGGAAAGCATGTATCCTCCAATATGCTAAACATAGTGGAGAAATTAGGAAAATATTGGATAAACATTGGAACATTATGAAGGTAGACAGCGAAGTATCAAAGATAGTGGGGGAGAAACCAGTTTGTGTCTACAAGAATGGAAGAAATATGAAGAAATTATTAGAAAAGAAAATTAGACCCGAGGGGGCTATCACCACAGGGACACAGAGGTGTGGGACTTGTAGGCAGTGTCAATACATCATTTCCACCCCATTTCAAATACTAGAGGACATCAATGGAACCAAGATATGGTTTCAAAGGGGTAACTGTAGATCCAGGCATGTGGTGTACCTAGCTAAGTGCACAAAGTGTCCAGGATTTTATGTGGGGAAGACCACCAGATGCTTGAGAAATAGAATATATGAACATCAATACAGTATACTAAAGGGTGATGAGAAAAATGCACCGTGGAAACACTTAAATGAAAATCAAGGATGTACAGGATTCAATTTTGGGATACTGGAATTAGTTAAAATAAATCCCAGGGGAGGTGACATTAATAAAATTGTGGGGGAAAAGAGGTAATATGGCAAATAAAGTTAAATGCATCTGTTCCCCTAGGTATTAATGAATATTTGTCCATTAAGCCCATCCTAGAAGCTAATAGATAATTTGATAAAATGTTCTAGAAATGATACAGAATATTTTAATAAAATTAAGGTATTTTAGAATAAATTATTTTTAAGGTATTTTAGAATAAATTATTTATATTTTGTATACAGTATTGTAGTAAATTTGCAGCAATATGTTAACCATAGGGATTGAATGTATATTATAATGTTTATGGTCAAGCACTAGCACTTTAAGGGATAATTTAGAATTAACATGTGATTTAATAGAGGATATATAAGGAATGGAGAAACTAAATGTATTGTTCTGATGAAGTCTTGATAGATGAAACCGCTTAACCGGATAGGTTTTGTATGTTTCTTGAATAAACTGTTTTAAGAAGAAAAGGAAGTGGCACTTATTTGCCTAGTTATACTGTGGTATAGTGCTGGTGTTTTTACGTTTTGGAACAGAGTCTTTTTTCCTGAATTTTACTTGTTGGACTGTTCCTGAAGTTCGTATTTAGTCTGGAAATAGAAAACGTAATGTCAGGATAGAGCTATGAAAAGCATACAGTTAACCAACAACAAACAATATAATAGTCTGGAAAGAAAACACTTAATTTCAAGATACAGCTATGTAAAGCATACAGTTAACCAACAACAAACAAAAATACACACAGTAGATTACTTACAAAGGCTGAAAACAATGGGGCGAGGAGCACACAGCAGCCAGGGAGGTCTTAGGAATTTCAACCTAGACCATGTGAGAAAAGCACTAAAAGATGTGAAACTAATTGTACATTTTGTATATTTATACAGCAAGGTGATAGTTTTTTATTGCCCTTATTTAAAGAAGATAATTAAAACCAGTGCAGGGGGTGACTGTAACACTAAAAAAGTAATTTACAGGGCACAGTGCAATGAATGTGATGCATTCTATGTGGGCAAGACTGTAAATAAACTCAAGCGAAGGATTTCATGTCATCTGTCAGAAATCCGCTCTGGATGTAAAAATAATGCACTAGCCAAACACCTTTCTCTTCATAAAAGACACACAGGTGTTAAGTTCCAGATCATGGATTGCATAGACATGGGTGATCTTGAAGGAGACATCCCGAATATTCTGGAGAAACATGAACTCATGTGGCAATTAAAGCTGAACTCTTTTAGAAAGCCTGGACTAAACTACTACTGTTCAATTAAAAGTGCACTGGAACTTATAAAATTGCCACATTGTTTACATGACTAATTGTATTTTATTTTATTTTTTTCTACAAATTGGTTTGAAATACCATTTTAAATCATTTGAAATTTAACTGTATATTTTGTTTCCATCATCATACATATATATATATATATATATATATATATATATATATATATATATATATATATATATATATATATATTTTTTATTTTTATTTTTTTCTGGTTCTTTTTTTTCCACTTTATCCAAAATGATGGTAATAACAATACTAACTAATTATACAATTATATAGGTTTTTAGGGTTCTTGTACACAGACCTGAAGAAGTCTAGAAGGATGAAAGCAATCTTTGTTAACAATAGGTTATGAAAATAGAAACTGATTTTACATGCAAAATGTATATGTATATATTTATATATAATTTTTGATCGCAAAATGAACTAAGGTTGATATATTTCCAGCCATGTAGTATATTGCCTTGTATAAAATCACAGACTTAATCTACTTAATAATTTGGTTAAATAAGATGTACCATTAAAGTACATTAGGGCTATATATTATGACAGCTACTAGGTAGGGCAGGACCAGCTCGAATGTCACACTGATGGGGTAAGGGATGTGAATTTAACATGTGTACCAATAACACTTTGTTTTACAGCACAATAAACCACTCCCATGCCTGATAAAAAGTATATATATATTTAGAAAGCTTGTGAGGAAATTATTACTCTATTTTTGTTTGACATGGATCGCTTGTCTGTGTACTTAAAGGATTTTTGACTGGAAACAGACTGCCTGCCTTGTTTGGATTATTTTCGAATACTTAGTAATGCTGTAGAATTATATATTTTCTATTATTACTTTTTGACTTGACGAGTTTACGTTCGCTACTTCTACTAATATTGTCTGATCTGATTAATATACAGTGATTAACTAGAAATGTATGGACTGAAAATCTTCCACACAGAGACGTTTATTACACTGTTTTAATTTCCACAGTGGGAATCAATGATCCTGCAGTAAATGTATGTAAATCCCACAGTGGGAATCAGGGATCTTGCAGTAAAGTTATGGAATTCCTACCATGGAGATCAGTAAGCCTGCAGTCAGTGTATGTAATTCCCAATGTGGAGATCAGTAGCCTTCAGTAAGTGTATGTAATTCCCACTGTGAGTTTCTGTGAGTCTGCAGTAAGTATATGTAATTCCCACAGTGGGAATCAGTGTGCCTGCAGTAAGTGTATTCAATTCCCACAGGGGGAATCAGTGAGCCTGCAGAAAGTGTATGTAATTTCCACTGTGGGGTCTGTGAACCTGCAGTAAGTGTATGTAATTCCCACTGTGGGGATCAGAGTGCCTGCAGTAAGTGTATGTAATTAGAATCATGGGAATCAGCGAGCCTGCAGTAAGTGTATGTAATTCCCAGCATGGGAATCTGTGAGCCTGCAGTAAGCTTATGTAATTCCCACAGTGGGAATCAGTGAGCCTGCAGTAAGTGTATGTAATTAGAATCATGGGAATCAGCGAGCCTGCAGTAAGTGTATGTAATTCCCAGCATGGGAATCTGTGAGCCTGCAGTAAGCTTATGTAATTCCCACAGTGGGAATCAGTGAGCCTGCAGTAAGGGTATGTAATTCCCACCATGGGAATCAGAGAGCCTGCAGTAAGCTTATGTAATTCCCACAGTGGGAATCAGTGAGCCTGCAGTAAGTGTATGTAATTCCCACCATGGGGATCAGAGAGCCTGCAGTAAGTGTATGTAATTCCCACAGTGGGAATCAGTGAGCCTGCAGTAAGTGTATGTAATTCCCACTATGGAAATCAGAGAGCCTGCAGTAAGTGTATGTAATTCCCACAGTGAGAATCAGTGAGCCTGCAGTAAGTGTATGTAATTCCCACCATGGGAATCAGAGAGCCTGCAGTAAGTGTATGTAATTCCCACAGTGGGAATCAGTGAGCCTGCAGTAAGTGTATGTAATTCCCACCATGGGGATCAGAGAGCCTGCAGTAAGTGTATGTAATTCCCACTGTGGGAATCTGTGATCCTGCAGTACGTGTATATAATTCCCACCATAGGGATCAGAGAGCATGCAGTAAGTGTATGTAATTTCCACAGTGGGACTCAATGATCCTGCAGTAAATGTATGTAAATCCGACAGTGGGAATCAGGGATCCTGCAGTAAGGTTATGGAATTCCTACTGTGGAGATCAGTAAGCCTGCAGTCAGTGTATGTAATTCCCACTGTGGAGATCAGTGAGCCTGCAGTAAGTGTATGTAATTCCCACTGTGGAGATCAGTAGCCTTCAGTAAGTGTATGTAATTCCCACTGTGGGGATCTGAGAGCCTGCCGTAAGTGTATGTAATTCCCACAGTGGGAATCAGTGAGCCTGCAGTAAGCGTATGTAATTCCCATATAGGGAATCAGTGAGCCTGCAGTAAATGTATGTAATTCCCTGCGTGGAGATCAGTGATTCTGCAGTAAGTATATGTAATTCCCACAGTGGGATTCAGTGAGCCTGCAGTAAGCGTATGTAATTCCTACCATGGGAACAGTGAACCTGCAGTAAGTGGATGTAAATCCCACAGTGGGAATTAGTGAGCCTGCTTTAAGTGTATGTAATTCTCACAGTGGGAATCAATGATCCTGCAGTAAGTGTATGTAATTCCCACTGTGGGAATCTGTGATCCTACAGTAAGTGCATGTAAGTCCTACAATGGGAATCAGATATCCTGCAGTGAGGGTATGTAATTCCCACTGTGGGAATCAGTGATCCTGCAGTAAGTGCATGTAATTCCTACCATGGGAATAAGTGATCCTGCAGTAAGTGTATGTAATTCCCTCAGTGAGAATCAGTGAACCTGTAGTAAGTGTATGTAATTCCCATGTTGGTAATCAGTGAGCCTGCAGTAAGTGTATTTAATTCCTACCTTGGGATCAGGGAGCCTGCAGTAAGTGTATTTAATTCCCACAGTGGGAATCAGTGAGCCTGCAGTAAGTTTATGTAATTCCTAGAGGTGGAAATCAGTGATCCTACAGTAAATGTATGCAATTCCTACCATGGAAATAAGTGATCCTGCAGCAAGTGTATGTAATTCCCAGCATGGGAATCAGTGATCCTGCAGTAAGTGTATGTAATTCCCACAGTGGGAATCAGTGAGCCTGCAGTAAGTGTCTGTAATTCCCAGAGTGGGAAACGGTGATCCTGCAGTAAGTGTATGTAATTCCTACCATGGGATTCTGTTATCCTGCAGTAAGTGTATTTAATTCCTACAATGGGAATCAGGGATCCTGCAGTAAGTGTATGTAATTTCTAAAGGTGGGAATCAGTGATCCTGCAGTAAGTGTATGTAATTCCCAGCATGGGAATCAGTGATCTTGCAGTAAGTGTATGTAATTCCCACAGTGGAGATCAGTGAGCCTCTAGTAAGTGTTTGTAATTCCCAAAATGGGAATCAGTGATCCTGCAGTAAGTGTATGGAATTCCCACGGTGGAGATCAGTAAGCCTGCAGTAAGTGTATATAATTCCCACTGTGGAGATCAGTGAGCCTGCAGTAAGTGTATGTAATTCCCAGCATGGGAATCAGTGATCATGGAATCAGTGTATGTAATTCCCAGCATGGGAATCTGTGAGCCCGCAGTAAGTGTATGTAATTCCCAGCATGGGAATCTCTGAGCCTGCAGTAAGTGTATGTAATTCCCACAGTGGGAATCAGTGAAACTGCAGTATGTGTATGACATTCCCACCATAGGATTCAGAGAGTCTGCAGTAAGTATATGTAATTCCCACAGTAAGAATCAGTGAGCCTGCAGTAAGTGTATGTAATTCCCACTGTGGAGATCAGTAGCCTTCAATAAGTGTATGTAATTCACACAGTGGGAATCAGTGAGCCTGAAGTAAGTGTATGTAATTCCCACTGTGTGGATCAGAGAGCCTGCAGTAAGTATATGTAATTCCCACAGTGGGAATCAGAGATCCTGCAGTAAGTGTATGTAATTTCCATAGTGGGAATCAGTGATCCTGCAGTAAGTGTACGTAATTCTCAATGTGGGAATCAGTGATCCTGCAGTAAGTGTATGTAATTCCTACCATGGGAATCAGTCATCCTGCAGTAAGTGTATGTGATTTCCACAGTGGTGATCAGTGATCCTGCAGTAAGTGTATGTAATTCCCACAGTGGGAGTCAGTGAGCCTGCAGTATGTGTATGTAATTCATACCACGGGAATCAGTGAGCCTGTAGTACGTGTATGGAATTCCCACAGTGGGCATCAGTAAGCCTGCAGTAAGTGTATATAATTCCCACTGTGGAGATCAGTGAGCCTGCAGTAAGTGTATGGAATTCCCACGGTGGGGATCCGTAAGCCTGCAGTAAGTGTATATAATTCCCACTGTGGAGATCAGTGAGCCTGCAGTAAGTATATGTAATTTCCATAGTGGGAATCATTGAGCCTGCAGTAAGTGTATGTAATTCCCACAGTGGAGATCAGTGATCCTGCAGTAAGTGTATGTAATTCCTACTGTGGGAATCAGTGATCATGCAGTAAGTGTATGTAATGTCCACAGTGGGAATCAGTGATCCTGCAGTAAGTGTATGTAATTCCCACAGTGGGATTCAGTGAGCCTCCAGTATGTGTATGTAATTCCTACCATGGGAATCAGTGAGCCTGCAATAAGTATATGCAATTCCCACAGTGGGAATCAGTGATCCTGCAGTAAGTGTATGGAATTCCCCCAGTGGACATCAGTAAGCCTGCAGTCAGTGTATATAATTCCCACTGTGGAGATAAGTGAGCCTGCAGTAAGTGTATGTAATTCCTAGCATGGGAATCAGAGAGCCTGCAGTAAGAGTATGTTATTCCCACAGTGGGAATCAGTAAGCCTGCGGTAAGTGTATGTTATTCCCACTTTGTAGATCAGTAGCCTTCAGTAAGTGTATGTAATTCCCACAGTTGGAATCAGTGAGCCTGCAGTATGTGTATGTAATTCTCACTGTGGGGATCAGAGAGCCTGCAGTAAGTGTATGTAATTCCCACAGTGGGAATCAGTGAGCCTGCAGTAAGTGTATGTAATTCCCACAGTGGGAATCAGTGATACTGCAATAAGTGTATGTAATTCCCATATTGGGAATCAGTGAGCCTGCAGTAAGTGTATATAATTTCCACAGTGGGAATCAGTGAGCCTGCAGTAAGTGTATGCAATTCATACCATGGGAATCAGTGAGCCTGCAGTAAGTGTATGTAATTCCCGCAGGAGAAATCAGTGAGTATGCAGTACGTGTATATAATTTTCACAGTGGGAAACAATGATCCTGCAGTAAATCTATGTAAATCCCACAGTGGGAATCAGGGATCTTGCAGTAAGGTTATGGAATTCCTACCATGGAGATCAGTAAGCCTGCAGTCAGTGTATGTAATTCCCACTGTGGAGATCAGTAGCCTTCAGTAAGTGTATGTAATTCCCACTGTGAGGTTGTGTGAGTCTGCAATAAGTGTATGTAATTCCCACAGTGGGAATTAGTGAGCCTGCAGTAAGTGTATGCAATTCCCACAGTGGGAATCAGTGAGCCTGCAGTAAGTGTATGTAATTCCCACAGTGGGGTCTGTGAGCCTTCAGTAAGTGTATGTAATTCCCACAGTGGGAATAATTAAGCCTGCAGTAAGTTTATGTAATTCCCAGCATGGGAATCAGTGAGCCTGGAGTAAGTGTATGTAATTTCCAGAGTTGGAATCAGTGAACCTGCAGTAAGTGTATGCAATTCATACCATGGGAATCAGTGATCTTGCAGTAAGTGTATGTAATTCCCACAGTGGAAATCAGTGAGCCTGCAGTAAGTGTATGTAATTCCCACAGTGGGGTCTGTGAGCCTGCAGTAAGTGTATGTAATTTCTACAGTGGAAATCAGTGAGCCTGCAGTAAGTGTATGTAATTTCCACAGTGGAAAAAACAAGTAATCTCCGTGGTATCCCCGAAGTCTCAAAACAACCCACTAAAGTGTAGTGGGTCTAAAAACAAAACAGTGTAAGAAACTTCTATATGTGGAAGATTTTCAGTCCATATATTTCTAGTTAATCACTGTATATTAATCAGATCAGACAATAATAGTAGAAGTAGCGAACGTAAACTCGTCAAGTCAAAAAGTAATAATAGAAAATATATAATTCTACAGCATTACTAAGTATTCGAAAGTAATGCAAACAAGGCAGGCAGTCTGTTTCCAGTCAAAAATCCTTTATTAAGTACACAGACAAGCGATCCAAGAAAAACAAAAATAGAGTAATAATTTCCTCACAAGCTTTCTAAATATATATATACTTTTTATCAGGCATGGGAGTGGTTTATTGTGCTGTAAAACAAAGTGTTATTGGTACACATGTTAAATTCACATCCCTTACCCCATCAGTGTGACATTCGAGCTGGTCCTGCCCTACCTAGTAGCTGTCATAATATATAGCCCTAATGTACTTTAATGGTACATCTTATTTAACCAAATTATTAAGTAGATTAAGTCTGTGATTTTATACAAGGCAATATACTACATGGCTGGAAATATATCAACCTTAGTTCATTTTGCGATCAAAAATTATATATAAATATATACATATACATTTTTCATGTAAAAATCAGTTTCTATTTTCATAACCTATTGTTAACAAAGATGACTTTCGTCCTTCTAGACTTCTTCAGGTCTGTGTACAAGAACCCTAAAAACCTATATAATTGTATAATTAGTTAGTATTGTTATTACCATCATTTTGAATAAAGTGGAGAAAAGAGAACCAGAAAAAAAAAAAAAAAAAATATATATATATATATATATATATATATATATATATATATATATATATATATATATATATATATATATATATATATATATATATATATATATATATATATATATATATGTATGATGATGGAAACAAAATATACACTTAAATTTCAAATGATTTAAAGTTGTATTTAAAACCAATTTGTAGAAAAAAAAATAAAATACAATTAGTCATGTAAACAATATGGCAATTTTGTACGTTCCAGTGCACTTTTAATTGAACAGTAGTAGTTTAGTCCAGGCTTCCTAAAAGAGTTCAGCTTTTATTGCCACATGAGTTCATGTTTCTCCAGAATATTCAGGATATCTCCTTCAAGATCACCCATGTCTTTGTGATCCAGGATCTGGAACTTAAAACCTGTGTGTCTTTTATGAAGAGAAAGGTGTTTGGCTAGTGCATTATTTTTACATCCAGAGCGGATTTCTGACAGATGACATGAAATCCTTCGCTTGAGTTTATTTACAGTCTTGCCCACATAGAATGCATCACATTCATTGCACTGTGCCCTGTAAATTACTTTTGTAGTGTTACAGTCACCCCCTGCACTGGTTTTAATGATCTTCTTTAAATAAGGGCAATAAAAACTATCACCTTGCTGTATAAATATACAAAATGTACAATTAGTTTCACATCTTTTAGTGCTTTTCTCACATGGTCTAGGTTTAAATTCAACAAAACTTCTAATATTCCTGGCCTTCCTATAAACAAATGATGGGGCTTCACCTAAGATGTTAATCAGAAAAGGGTTTCCTGTGATAATGTCCCAGTTTTCTTCAATAATATTTTTGATACTGTGCCCCATCATTTCTTTACAGGAAGGCCAGAAATATTAGAAGTTTTGTTGAATTTATTTATTATTTATTTATTTCAGTTTGATGACCGGAGGTCCACTGGGCTCAAGAGCCCATTTTCAGTGGAGGCCTGGGGAGAAAAGCTCCACATTACAAAAATACAAAAGATAAAACAAAAGACAAAAGATAAAAATTAACATAATACAAAAGATAATGCAAAATATGAAAGATAAAAATTAACAGAAGATTCAAAGGTACAGATACAGAAGTATGCAACAGTCAGTCTAAATGGTATGAATACTAGTAGATTGTGATACAGAGACAATAAGAGGTATGGTGTTTACATAACAAAAGAGTCATATATTAATATGGATGGTTAAGGTTACATAGAGTCTGAGTCTAGTTATGGCAGAGTGGTAGAACAAGCATAAATGTTAGGGAGGGGAATAAAGGGAGAGCAAACTATTTACAATAATTACATATATATATATATATATAGAGGACAACAGTAAACAATAAGTAAATCAGGAACAAGGTTGACGGTAGTAGGAAATAGTATAGCAATACAGTTAGTGTGAACGGTGAGGAGGCTAGGTGGGAAAAGTGCAGTTGCACTTCCACTTAGAAAACAGGTAGAAATGGAGAAGAGTTTTGAAGTTGTCAGGATTTTCTGTCATTCTTAAAGAAGGAGAGAGAGAGTTCCACTTTTTGGCTAAAGAAAAAGATAGTAGGTGCTGCCCGGCAGGTCGCTTTGGATTGTGGACAGTGAGTAGGTTTAGGTGAGCAGATTTAAGTGGCCTGTTAGGGGTATATGGTTGTAGGATGTTGGATAGTGCAGGACATTTAGAAGGGTTAAATACTAGCCTGTGGATAGTGGTAAGTTGGAGGTAGTCTAGAAGGTTGGGAAGTTCTAGCCAGTTTAGTGAATGGAGGGCAGAGCAATGATGGGAGGAGTGTTTGGCTTTGATGGCGAATTTTGAAATTTTATTGTAACAGCTTTCCATTTTTGAGGAGATGGAGGCAGATAAGTTAGTTAATAGAGGGGTACCATACATTAAAGAGGGAAGAAGATAGGTGGTAGCGAGTGTTTGTCTAGAGGAAGGAGGGAGATAGTGGATATTTCTGTATAACAGGCCAAGTATTTGATATTTTCTTGATGTTGAGTTGAATATGTGTGTCAAATTTTAGGTTTTCGTCTATGGTGACTCCAAGAAGTTTGGCATAGGGAACAATTTCTATGGTTGAGTTATTATGGCTTCTAATTTTGAAGGACTTTTTGTCAAGAGGGAAGGATTTTGAGGGGGGGGTAGTATTTTAGATTTGTTAGCATTAAGAGATAGGTGGTTTTGGAGCATCCAGTTCTCAGTGATAGTGAAGGCAGTTTGAGTGTGTGCTAGAAGTTCAGGGAGGTTGGTGGCACAGCAGATTAAAGTGGAGTTGTCGGTGTATTGTACGATTTTAGTATTTTGGATGGCAGAGTGGAAGTCATTGATGAATATATTGAAGAGCATGGGGCCAAGAATGGAACCTTGGGGAACCCCAGTGGGGGTATGAAGGAAGTTAGAGGTGCCTTCCCTCCATTTTATAGCTTGAGATCTGTTGGAAAAGTAACTTGAGAACCAAGATAGTGTATTGTGTGAGAGGTTAAGGTTAGCTAGGTGGCTAAGGAGATGAGAATGGGAGACAGTGTCGAAAGCCTTAGAGAGATCTAGTAGGACTGTTGATACTATGTTACCAGTGTCACGGGCACGATTGACTATATCTAGGAATGAAAGTAGAGCAGTTATAGTGCTATGGCCAGGACGGAAGCCATGTTGGGTGTGAGAGAGGAGGTGGTTTTTGATAAGGAAAAGCATTAGCTGAACATGAACTCATTTTTCCAATATTTTTGAAATTGGGGAGAGGATGGCTATGGGGCGAAAGTTTGAGGTATTATTGTTTATACTACCCTTGTGGAGGGGGTGTATAAAGGTAGTACGCCACAGCTTGGGGATGTATGATTCCTGTATGGATCTGTTGATTAGGATGCTAATGGGGAGGGCGATTCCATCTGCAGCAATTTGTAAGAATTTAGATGGAATGTTATCTGGGGCATTAAAGCAAGGTTTTAGTTTGCTGAGAAGTTGTTTTATATATGAGGTAGAGACTGGTTTGAGTTGAAAAGTGGGGGGTAGAATGGGTTTGGAGGCTGGGGTAGAGTAACTGAACTGTGAGGATGGGTTAATAGGGAAGGACTTATTTAGTTCAGCTATAGAATTAATAAAGAAGGAGTTGAAAAGAGTGGCAATTTCTGGGTCGGACTTGGTAGTATCTGGACAAGGATTATTTTTGGTGCCTGGGTTGAGAAGTGAATTAATGGACTTCCAAAATTGTTTGGGGATTTTAGAATGGTTGGCTTGGAGAGTCATATAGTAGGATTGTTTGTCTTTGGGTATATGTCTTTTAGTAAGGTTGTGGAGTTGCTTATATTGAATCAGGGTCTCTGGTTGTTTATTATGCTGAGATAATTTCCAGCATTTGTCTCTCTGTTGCATAAGTTATTTGGTTTCCCTAGTTAACCATGGTGTGGATTTAGATTTGATTCTTTTAGTTCGAGGTAGCGCTTGGGAATTAAGTATATTTAGGAAAGTAGAGTTAAAGGCTTCGACGGCGCTGTCAATTGTTAAAGCCTTTATATTATTCAAGTTAGTTTGTTTGAGGGTATTAGAGAAAGTTAGCAGATTAAAGTTAGTTAGGTTGTGTGTATGTAGGTATTGGTGATGGAGGGGGGGAGACTGGGTTGCTCGGTGGATGAAGGCAGGCAGATGGTCACTGAAAGAGGCAGGAAGGATTTCTGAGCCCAAGATATTGTTGGGGTGGGAAGCTAAGACTCAGTCAAGTGTAGATCCTGGAGGATTGCTCTTGTTGGGTCTAGTGATAAAGTTGGTTAATTGAGTAAAGTTGTAAAGATTGACAGCTATTGCTGGGTTAGGGTTATTAACTTTGTTCCAGTCTATATTAACATCTCCTAAAATGTAGGTCTCTAGGTTGATATTAGTTGAGACCCACTGGAGGATTTCTTCAAGTGTGATAGTATTGTTACCTGGGGAATATAAAGGGAAATTAAGCATATACTTTTGTGAATATTAATTTGTAGTAAACCTATGACTAGTACAGCATTGTAAAACTGTGGAATAGGGTTTGGGTACTGAATAATGGGGAGTAGACTGGAGAATATCAAGGCTACCCCTCCACCTTTTCTATTTAAGCGATCAGATCGAAGGGCTCGAAAACCAGGGGGAAGGATTTCAGAGTCAGAGATGGTAGGTTTTAGCCAAGTCTCAGAGATGGCTACAATGTCTGGAAGGTTGTGGTGAAGCCAGGCGTGGAATAGAGTAGATTTATTTCTTAGACTTTGGGCATTGAGAATAACTATTTTTAGGCTTTTAAGATTAGTGGGTTTGCTATGTTTTGGAGGGAAGAGATTGTTAGTAGTGTTAGGTCCGGGTTTTGGGTGGATATCACCTGATAGAAATAGGTGGACGAAAAAGGGAAATAGTAGAAGATTTAGTTTGCCTTTAGACTGTTGTGTGCAGTAGATTAGGGCCTTCGGAAAGTAATGCCTTGTCGAGGCGGGTAAGATTGTTGGTTTAAAATACTGGAGAGGATTGTGCCATAGTAGAGAGCATGATATGGTATGGAAGTGAGTTGTGGTGTGGTTATAATGTGGAATGGGAGTTGTGAGGTGGGACCAAAAAGAAGGGGGAAGAGGAGAGGAGGTATAGGAGGTAGTAAGGTACAGTGGAATAAGAATTAAAAGGTGATGAAAGGGATTTGTAGTGTGTGAAGAAGTGGAGAGTACATAAGGAAGTATGGAGGGAATAGTACAGGTAGGAGAAAGAGAGAGAGAGAAAGCAGGAGTGTGACTTTGGTGTAATTTATGTAGGGAGTGGTTTTACTTAATGGGAGGATAGGAGGATGTAATGGTAGGGAGTGGCCTATGATTGATGGGAGGAGAGGAGAGTGGTGGGAAGGCCAATAACTGGTGTAGATAGAGAGGAGAGGAGTTTATCAGAGGGATAAATGTAAGAGCAGTGGGGGTGAGTGAGAATTGGGGGTAGGGTAGGGGAGAGGAGTGAGCCCGAAGGGAGCGGGTAGAGACAAGAGAGTAGAACAGCTCAGGGTGAACAATCAGTGGATTGCAGATTGCTCAGGTAAGAGAAAGTGCAGGAGAGTAGAGAATAATAAAGTGAAGTAGTAAAGTTTGGAGGAGGAAAGTGGTGATTACAGAAGAGCAACAGGTATGTGAAAGAAAGGAAGGAGGCAAGGTATGGGCAGCAGAATGTATTAGAAGAAATATATAGGATAGCAGGAGCAGGGTATAGGCAACAAGACGTGGGAAATGTAAATTGTGGGATAGCAGAATAGGATAATGGAGAGGACTGGATGAGGGGCCATCTAGTGGGCAGGGAATGTTAATACAGTAGACGTAAGTGTCTGTGAAGGGCTGGTCAAGGACTAGATCCTATCTATTGAGTCAGCTAAGAAGGCACAAAAGAGGGAGTAAGGGTTTGAAATCTAACTACTGCGTGCAGAGGAGGGTATGGCTGCTTGCAGTCCTGGCTAAAAGCTAACAATATAAGCTACTAGACATAATACTGTTAAATGTCAGCTTTTCTGCCAGTATTAGGAGAACACATACTTTCTTTCTTCCTTTCTTGGAAGAGCACAGAGATGAGACCGCAGTTAAAATGGAGGCGTCCTGAGATTCCAAATATTCAAATTCTTAGCCTCTAGTGGAAGGAAGGCAAGCTGGAGAGTGGGGAATAATGAGGGAGCACGACTAGAAGTAATGGAGAGAAAAGAGACAATTAGTACAGGCATTATAACTAGGCCACCTTTAAAATACTGCAGTAAAGAGTTCATTCAAAGCTGCTGGATGAAGTTCAGGAGAATGTACAATCAGAGCAGCAAAAGTATAGTCATTCTAAATAGCAAGACGCCAAAGAAACACTCTATACAAATATGTATTGCTTTGCTACATATACAATTCAGAACACAATATAGGAACTCACAAGGTAAAACAGACTCTAGTATAATGTGTTTTAGGGTATATAACAGTGATTATATAACATTCATAATGTACACTACACACAGACATTACAGATGCCATGGTACTTAGTACTTGTGATATATTCGATTCTGTCAAGAGATAAACATTGGCTGTTCTCTACATACAGTATGAAAGAATAATCTAACATAGGCTTTCTAGCGAGGTAGGGATTTCTTCTAGTGAATAAATGATTAAATTAGATTATATCAGCTTGAGATGCATCTTATTGAGTTGTAACAGTCATAATAATTCAGCGTAGATGCTAGTATTAACTGAAGCCGAGGGGTAAAGGTAGGACCATCCAAGGTGGTAAGGCTAGAAAGATACAGCTGTACTAGATCCTGTGAGGTGGACTTTGATTGACGAAGTCAAAAGCCAATTAACCTCAGGATACTGTTACCAGCTACGTCAGGTAGCCCATGAATGCTCTGTTAGATGTTTAGAGCAGTCGCAAGTGGGCAATCAATGAGCAGCACGAGCCCTCCTAAAATAATGCTCAGGTTGTAGGTAGGTAGAACAGTCACAAATGGGCAAATCGAGTGTATAGCACAAGTCCTCACTAAAAAATGGACAGTGCGAGCAAGCATTTATTAGTGAATATAGAGCAAATTCCCAGGGCTGTTTGAGGATGCCAACTAGCAGCTCCACGTGGAAGATGTTAAGCTGTTAATGCACTAAAGGTACAAGCAGCCATCACCAAAGTACGGTGGTCCAGTCTTGTTATACTTGAAAAGGTAAAATCTCAAAAAAACAACTATGTAAAACAAACATTTGGAGCTGTTGCAAGTGGGCAATCTGTGTGTGGCATAAACCCTCAATATGATTACAGACTTGGCGAGCACATTGAATTTGAAAGTAAAGCGGCAAACACTGGGGTTAAGTGAGAACGCCTATAACACTTTCATGTGAAAAACGCTTGAACAACTAGTGCGTAGCCGGTACAGGCCAGCCAATGCAGAAGATATAATAGTCTGGAAATAGAAAACGTAATGTCAGGATAGAGCTATGAAAAGCATGCAGTTAACCAACAACAAACAATATAATAGTCTGGAAATAGAACACTTAATTTCAAGATACAGCTATGTAAAGCATACAGTTAACCAACAACAAACAGAAATACACACAGTAGATTACTTACAAAGGCTGAAAACAATGGGGCGAGGCACAGCAGCCAGGGAGGTCTTAGGAATTTCAACCTAGACCAAGTGAGAAAAGCACTAAAAGATGTGAAACTAATTGTACATTTTGTATATTTATACAGCAAGGTGATAGTTTTTATTGCCCTTATTTAAAGAAGATCATTAAAACCAGTGCAGGGGGTGACTGTAACACTAAAAAAGTAATTTACAGGGCACAGTGCAATGAATGTGATGCATTCTATGTGGGCAAGACTGTAAATAAACTCAAGCGAAGGATTTCATGTCATCTGCCAGAAATCCGCTTTGTATGTAAAAATAATGCACTAGCCAAACACCTTTCTCTTCATAAAAGACACACAGGTGTTAAGTTCCAGATCATGGATTGCATAGACATGGATGATCTTGAAGGAGACATCCCGAATATTCTGGAGAAACATGAACTCATGTGGCAATTAAAGCTGAACTCTTTTAGAAAGCCTGGACTAAACTACTACTGTTCAATTAAAAGTGCACTGGAACTTATAAAATTGCCACATTGTTTACATGACTATTTTATTTTATTTTTTTCTACAAATTGGTTTGAAATACCATTTTAAATCATTTGAAATTTAACTGTATATTTTGTTTCCATCATCATACACATATATATATATATATATATATATATATATATATATATATATATATATATATATATATATATATATTTTTTTTTATTTTTTCTGGTTCTCTTTTTTCCACTTTATCCAAAATGATGGTAATAACAATACTAACTAATTATACAATTATATAGGTTTTTAGGGTTCTTGTACACAGACCTGAAGAAGTCTAGAAGGACGAAAGCAATCTTTGTTAACAATAGGTTATGGAAATAGAAACTGATTTTTACATGCAAAATGTATATGTATATATTTATATATAATTTTTGATCGCAAAATGAACTAAGGTTGATATATTTCCAGCCATGTAGTATATTGCCTTGTATAAAATCACAGACTTAATCTACTTAATAATTTGGTTAAATAAGATGTACCATTAAAGTTCATTAGGGCTATATATTATGACAGCTACTAGGTAGGGCAGGACCAGCTCGAATGTCACACTGATGGGGTAAGGGATGTGAATTTAACATGTGTACCAATAACACTTTGTTTTACAGCACAATAAACCACTCCCATGCCTGATAAAAAGTATATATATATTTAGAAAGCTTGTGAGGAAATTATTACTCTATTTTTGTTTGACATGGATCGCTTGTCTGTGTACTTAATAAAGGATTTTTGACTGGAAACAGACTGCCTGCCTTGTTTGGATTATTTTCGAATACTTATTAATGCTGTAGAATTATATATTTTCTATTATTACTTTTTGACTTGACGAGTTTACGTTCGCTACTTCTACTAATATTGTCTGATCTGATTAATATACAGTGATTAACTAGAAATGTATGGACTGAAAATTTTCCACACAGAGACGTTTATTACACTGTTTTAATTTCTACAGTGGGAATCAATGATCCTGCAGTAACTGTATGTAAATCCCACAGTGGGAATCAGGGATCTTGCAGTAAGGTTATGCAATTCCTACCATGGAGATCAGTAAGCCTAAAGTCAGTGTATGTAATTCCCACTGTGGAGATCAGTAGCTTTCAGTAAGTGTATGTAATTCCCACTGTGAGGTTCTGTGAGTCTACAGTAAGTATAAGTAATTCCCACAGTGGGAATCAGTGAGCCTGCAGTAAGTGTATACAATTCCCACAGGGGGAATCAGTGAGCCTGCAGTAAGTGTATGTGATTTCCACTGTGGGGTCAGTGAGCCTGCAGTAAGTGTATGTAATTCCCACAGTGGGAATCATTGAGCCTGCAGTAAGTGTATGTAATTAGAATCATGGGAATCAGCGAGCCTGCAGTAAGTGTATGTAATTCCCACAGTGGGAATCAGAGAGCCTGCAGTAAGCTTATGTAATTCCCACAGTGGGAATCAGTGAGCCCGCAGTAAGTGTATGTAATTCCCAGCATGGGAATCTGAGAGCCTGCAGTAAATATATGTAATTACCACAGTGGGAATCAGTGATCCTGCAGTAAGTGTATGTAATTCCCAGTATGGAAATCAGAGAGCCTGCAGTAAGTGTATGTAATTCCCACAGTGAGAATCAGTGAGCCTGCAGTAAGTGTATGTAATTCGCACCATGAGAATCAGAGAGCCTGCAGTAAGTGTATGTAATTCCCACAGTGGGAATCAGTGAGCCTGCAGTAAGTGTATGTAATTCCCACCATGGGGATCAGAGAGCCTGCAGTAAGTGTATGTAATTCCCACTGTGGGAATCAGTGAGGCTGCAGTAAGTGTATGTAATTCCCACAGTGGGAATCAGGGATCCTGCAGTAAGGTTATGGAATTCCTACCGTGGAGCTCAGTAAGCCTGCAGTCAGTGTATGTAATTCCCACTGTGGAGATCAGTGAGCTTGCAGTAAGTGTATGTAATTCCCAATGTGGAGATCAGTAGCCTTCAGTAAGTGTATGTAATTCCCACTGTGGGGATCTGAGAGCCTGCAGTAAGTGTATGTAATTCCCACAGTGGGAATCAGTGAGCCTGCAGTAAATGTATGTAATTCCCAACGTGGAGATCAGTGATTCTGCAGTAAGTATATGTAATTCCCACAGTGGGATTCAGTGAGCCTGCAGTAAGCGTATGTAATTCCTACCATGGGAACAGTGAGCCTGCAGTAAGTGGATGTAAATCCCACAGTGGGAATTAGTGAGCCTGCTTTAAGTGTATGTAATTCTCGCAGTGGGAATCAATGATCCCGCAGTAAGTGTATGTAATTCCCACAGTGGGAATCAGTGATCCAGCAGTAAGTGCATGTAATTCCTACAATGGGAATCAGTTATCCTGCAGTAACTGTATGTAATTCCCACTGTGGGAATCAGGGATCCTGCAGTAAGTGCATGTAATTCCTACCATGGGAATAAGTGATCCTGCAGTAAGTGAATGTAATTCCCACAGTGAGAATCAGTGAACCTACAGTAAGTGTATGTAATTCCCATGTTGGTAATCAGTGAGCCTGCAGTAAGTGTATTTAATTCCTACCTTGGGATCAGGGAGCCTGCACTAAGTGTATTTAATTCCCACCGTGGGAATCAGTGAGAATGCAGTAAGTTTGTGTAATTCCTAGAGGTGGAAATCAGTGATCCTGCAGTAAATGTATGCAATTCCTACCATGGAAATAAGTGATCCTGCAGCAAGTGTATGTAATTCCCAGCATGGGAATCAGTGATCCTGCAGTAAGTGTATGTAATTCCCACAGTGGGAATCAGTGAGCCTGCAGTAAGTGTCTGTAATTCCCATAGTGGGAAACGGTGATCCTGCAGTAAGTGTATGTAATTCCTACCATGGGATTCTGTGATCCTGCAGTAAGTGTATTTAATTCCTACAATGGGAATCAGTGAGCCAGCAGTGCATGTATGTAATTCCCACTGTGGGCATCAGTAATCCTGCAGTAAGTGCATGTAATTCCTACCATGGGAATCAGGGATCCTGCAGTAAGTGTATGTAATTCCTACAGTGGAGATCAGTGAGCCTGCAGTATGTGTATGTAATTCCCACTGTGGGGATCTGTGAGCCTGCAGTAAGTGTATGGAATTCCCACAGTGGAGATCAGTGAGCCTGCAGTAAGTGTATGTAATTCCCACTGTGGGGATCTGTGAGCCTGCAGTAAGTGTATGTTATTCCCACAGTGGGAATCAGTGAGCCTGCAGTAAGTGTATGTAATTCCCAGCATGGGAATCAGTGATCATGGAATCAGTGTATGTAATTTTCAGCATGGGAATCTGTGAGCCTGCAGTAAGTGTATGTAATTCCCAGCATGGGAATCTCTGAGCCTGCAGTAAGTGTATGTAATTCCCACAGTGGGAATCAGTGAAACTGTAGTATGTGTATGTAATTCCCACCATGGGATTCAGAGAGTCTGCAGTAAGTGTATGTAATTCCCACAGTGGGAATCAGTGAGCCTGCAGTAAGTGTATGTAATTCCCACTGTGGAGATCAGTAGCCTTCAATAAGTGTATGTAATTCCCACAGTGGGAATCAGTGAGCCTGCAGTAAGTGTATGTAATTCCCACTGTGGGGATCAGAGAGCCTGCAGTAAGTATATGTAATTCCCACAGTGGGAATCAGTGATCCTGCAGTAAGTGTGTGTAATTTCGAGAGTGGGAATCAGTGAGCCTGCAGTAAGTGTATGTAATTCCCACTGTGGGAATCAGTGATCCTGCAGTAAGTGTATGTAATTCCTACCATGGGAATCAGTCATCCTGCAGTAAGTGTATGTAATTCCCACAGTGGAGATCAGTGATCCTGCAGTAAGTGTATGTAATTCCCACAGTGGGAATCAGTGAGCCTGCAGTAAGTGTATGTAATTCCTACCATGGGAATTAGTGAGCCTGCAGTAAGTGTATGTAATTCCCACAGTGGGAATCAGTTATCCTGCAGTAAGTGTATGGAATTCCCACGGTGGAGATCAGTAAGCCTGCAGTAAGTGTATATAATTCCCACTGTGGAGATCAGAGAGGCTGCAGTAAGTATATGTAATTCCCAAAGTGGGAATCAGTGATCCTGCAGTAAGTGTATGTAATTCCCACAGGGGGAATCACTGAGTCTGCAGTAAGTGTATGTAATTCCCACTGTGGGGATCAGAGAGCCTGCAGTAAGTGTATGTAATTCCCACAGTGGGAATCAGTGATCCTGCAGTAAGTGTATGTAATTTTCATAGTGGGAATCAGTGATCCTGCAGTAAGTGTATGTAATTCCCACTGGGGGAATCAGTGATACTGCAGTAAGTGTATGTAATTCCTACCATGGGAATCAGTCATTCTGCAGTAAATGTATTAATTCCCCACAGTGGAGATCAGTGAGCCTGCAGTAAGTGTATGTAATTCCCAGCATGGGAATCAGTGAGCCTGGAGTAAATGTATGAAATTCCCAGCATGGGAATATGTGAGCCTGCAGTAAGTGTATGTAATTCCCACAGTGGAAATCAGTGAGCCTGCATTAATTGCATCTAATTCCCACCATGGGAATCAGAGAGCCTGCAGTAAGTGTATGTAATTCCCACTGTGGGGATCAGTGATCCTGCAGTAAGTGTATGTAATTCCTACCGTGGAGATCAATAAGCCTGCAGTCAGTGCATGTCATTCCCCCTGTGAAGAGCAGTGAGCCTTCAGTAAGTGTATATAATTCCCACTGTGGAGATCAGTGAGCCTGCAGTAAGTGTATGTAATTCCCAGCATAGGAATCAGTGAGCCTGCAGTAAGTGTATGTAATTCCCAGCATGGGAATCAGTGAGCCTGCAGTAAGTGTATGTAATTCCCATTATGGGAATCAGTGAGCCTGCAGTAAGTGTATGTAATTCCCACAGTGGGAATCAGTGAAACTGCAGTATCTGTATGTAATTCTCACCATGGGATTCAGACAGTCTGCGGTGAGTGTATATAATTCCCACCATGAGAATCAGTGATCCTGCAGTAAGTGTATGTAATTCCCACAGTGGGAATCAGTGAGCCTGCAGTAAGTGTATGTAATTCCTACCATGGGAATCAGTGAGCCTGCAGTAAGTGTATGTAATTCCCACAGTGGGAATCAGTAAGCCTGCAGTAAGTGTATGTAATTCCCACTGTGGAGATCAGTGAGCCTGCAGTAAGTGTATGTAATTCCCACAGTGGGAATCAGTGAACCTGCAGTAAGTGCATGTAATTCCCACTGTGGGGATCAGAGAGCCTGCAGTAAGTGTATGTAATTCCCACAATGGGAATCAGTGAGCCTGCAGTAAGTGTATATAATTCCCACAGTGGGAATCAGTGATACTGCAATAAGTGTATGTAATTCCCGTATTGGGAATCAGTGAGCCTGCAGTAAGTGTATGTAATTCCCACAGTGGAGATCAGTAATCCTGCAGTAAGTGTGTGTAATTCATACCATGGGAATCAGTGATCCTGCAGTAAGTGTATGTAATTCCCACAGTGGGAATCAGTGAGCCTGCAGTAAGTGTATATAATTTCCACAGTGGGAATCAATGATCCTGCAGTAAATCTATGTAAATCCCACAGTGGGAATCAGGGATCTTGCAGTAAGGTTATGGAATTCCTACCATGGAGATCAGTAAGCCTGCAGTCAGTGTATGTAATTCCCACTGTGGAGATCAGTGAGCCTGCAGTAAGTGTATGTAATTCCCACTGTGGAGATCAGTAGCCTTCAGTAAGTGTATGTAATTCCCACTGTGAGGTTCTGTGAGTCTGCAGTAAGTGTATGTAATTCCCACAGTGGGAATTAGTGAGCCTGCAGTAAGTGTATGCAATTCCCACAGTGGGAATCAGTGAGCCTGCAGTAAGTGTATGTAATTCCCACTGTGGGGTCTGTGAGCCTGCAGTAAGTGTATGTAATTCCCACAGTGGGAATCATTGAGCCTGCAGTAAGTGTATGTAATTCCCAGCATGGGAATCAGTGAGCCTGCAGTAAGTGTATGTAATTCCCAGCATGGGAATCTGTGAGCCTGCAGTAAGTGTATGTAATTCCCACAGTGGGAATCAGTGAGCCTGCAGTAAGTGTATGTAATTCCCACCATGGAGATCAGAGAGCCTGCAGTAAGTGTATGTAATTCCCACAGTGGAGATCAGAGAGCCTGCAGAAAGTGTATGTAATTCAAACTGTGGGAATCAGTGATCCTGCAGTAAGTGTATGTAATTCCCACAGTGGGAATCAGTGAGCCTGCAGTAAGTGTATGTAATTCCCAACATAGAGATCAGTGATCCTGCAGTAAGTGTATGTAATTCCCACAGTGGGATTCAGTGAGCCTGCAGTAAGCATATGTAATTCCTACCATGAAGATCAGTGAGTCTGCAGTAAGTGTATGCAATTCTCACAGTGGGAATCAGTGAGCCTGCAGTAAGTGTATGTAATTCCCACTGTGGGAATCAGTGATCCTGCAGTAAGTGTATGTAATTCCCAAAGGCCCAAAGGTTCCTGGAGTTCATAAACTCAAATGCACTGGAACAACTAGTCACCTCTCCCACTAGGGAAGATAATATACTAGACCTGATCATCACAAACATGGGGACAAAATGCCTGCAGTAATGTATGTAATTCCCACTGTGGAGATCAGTAGCCTTCAGTAAATGTATGTAATTCACACTGTGAGGTTCTGTGAGTCTGCAGTAAGTGTATGTAATTCCCACAGTGGGAATTAGTGAGCCTGCAGTAAGTGTATGCAATTCCCACAGTGGGAATCAGTGAGCCTGCAGTAAGTGTATGTAATTCCCACTGTGGGGTCTGTGAGCCTGCAGTAAGTGTATGTAATTCCCACAGTGGGAATCATTGAGCCTGCAGTAAGTATATGTAATTCCCAGCATGGGAATCAGTGAGCCTGGAGTAAGTGTATGTAATTTCCAGAGTGGGAATCAGTGAACCTGCAGTAAGTGTATGCAATTCATACCATGGGAATCAGTGATCCTGCAGTACCTGTATGTAATTTCCACAGTGGAAATCAGTGAGCCTGCAGTAAGTGTATGTAATTTCCACAGTGGAAATCAATGATCCTGCAGTAAATGTATGTAAGTCCCACAGTCGGAATCAGGGATCTTGCAGTAAGGTTATGGAATTCCTATCATGGAGATCAGTAAGCCTGCAGTCAATGTATGTAATTCCCACTGTGGAGATCAGTGAGCCTGCAGTAAGTGTATGTTATTCCCACAGTGGGAATCAGTGAGCCTGCAGTAAGTGTATGTAATTTCCAGCATGGGAATCATTGATCATGGACTAAGTGTATGTAATTCCCAGCATGGGAATTTGTGAGCCTGTAGTAAGTGTATGTAATTCCCAGCATGGGAATCTTTGAGCCTGCAGTAAGTGTATGTACTTCCTACTGTGGGGATCTGTGAGCCTTCAGTAAGTGTGTGTAATTGCCACTGTGGGGATCTGTGAGCCTGCAGTAAGTGTATGTTATTCCCACAGTGGGAATCAGTAAGCCTGCAGTAAGTGTATGTAATTCCCAGCATGGGAATCATTGATCATGGAATAAGTGTATGTAATTCCCAGCATGGGAATATGTGAGCCTGTAGTAAGTGTATGTAATTCCCAGCATGGGAATCTCTGAGCCTGCAGTAAGTGTATGTACTTCCCACAGTGGGAATCAGTGAAACTGTAGTATGTGTATGTAATTCCCACCATGGGATTCAGATTGTCTGCAGTAAGTGTATGTAATTCCCACAGTGGGAATCAGTGAGCCTGCAGTAAGTGTATGTAATTTCCCCAGTGGGAATCGGTGATCCTGCAGTAAGTGTATGTAATTCCCACTGTGGGAATCAGCGATTCTGCAGTAAGTGTATGTAATTCCTACCATGGGAATTAGTAATCCTGCAGTAAGTGTATATAATTCTTACCATGGGAATCAGTGAGTCTGCAGTAAGTGTATGTTAATTCTTCTGTGAGAATCAGTGATCATGCAGTAAGTATATGTAATTCCTACTATGGGAATCAGTGACCCTGCAGTAAGTGTATGGTATTCCCACGGTGGAGATCAGTAAGTGTATATAATTCCCACTGTGGAGATCAGTGAGCCTGCAGTAAGTATATGTAATTCCCACAGTGGGAATCAGTGAGCCTGCAGTAAGTGTATTTAATTCCCACCATGGGAATCAGAGTGCCTTCAGTAGGTGTATGTAATGCCCACAGTGGGAATCAGTAAGCCTGCAGTAAGTGTATGTAATTCCAACTGTGGAGATCAGTAGCCTTCAGTAAGTGGATGTAATTCCCACAGTGGGAATCAGTGAGCCTGTAGTAAGTGTAAGTAATTCCCACTGTGGTGATCAGAGAGCCTGCAGTAAGTGTATGTAATTCCCACAGTGGGAATCAGTGAGCCTGCAGTAAGTGTATGTAATTCCCACTGTGGGAATCAGTGATCCTGCAGTAAGTGTATGTAATTCCCACAGTGGGAATCAGTGATCCTGCAGTAAGGTTATGGAATTCCTACCATGGAGATCAGTAAGCCTGCAGTAAGTGTATGTAATTCCCACTGTGGAGATCAGTGAGCCTGCAGTAAGTGTATGTAATTCCCACTGTGGAGATCAGTGAGCCTGCAGTAAGTGTATGTAATTCCCACAGTGGAATCAGTGAGCCTGCAGTAAGTGTATGTAATTCCCACTGTGGGGATCAGTGAGCCTGCAGTAAGTGTATGTAATTCCCACAGTGGGAATCAGTGAGCCTGCAGTAAGTGTATGTAATTCCCACAGTGGGAATCAGTGAGCCTGCAGTAAGTGTATGTAATTTCCACTGTGGGGTCTGTGAACCTGCAGTAAGTGTATGTAATTCCCACAGTGGGAATCATTGAGCCTGCAGTAAGTGCATAATTCCCAGCATGGGAATCAGTGAGCCTGCAGTAAGTGTATGTAATTCCCACAGTGGGAATCAGTGATCCTGCAGTAAGTGTATGTAATTCCCACCATGGGAATCAGTGATCCTGCAGTAAGTGTATGTAATTCCCACAGTGGAAATCAGTGAGCCTGCAGTAAGTGTATGTAATTTCCACAGTGGGAATCAATGATCCTGCAGTAAATGTATGTAAATCCCACAGTGGGAATCAGGGATCTTGCAGTAAGGTTATGGAATTCCTACCATGGTGATCAGTAAGCCTGCAGTAAGTGTATGTAATTCCCACTGTGGAGATAAGTGAGCCTGCAGTAATGTATGTAATTCCCACTGTGGAGATCAGTGAGCCTGCAGTAAGTGTATGTAATTCCCACTGTGAGGATCTGTGAGCCTGCAGTAAGTGTATGTAATTCCCACTGTGGGAATCAGTGAGCCTGCAGTAAGTGTATGCAATTCACACAGTAGGAATCAGTGATCCTGCAGTAAGTGTATGTAATTCCCACTGTGGGGATCTGTGAGCCTGCAGTAAGTGTATATAATTCCCACAGTGGGAATCAGTGAGCCTGCAGTAAGTGTATGTAATTCCCAGCATGGGAATCAGTGAGCCTGCAGTAAGTGTATGTAATTCCCAGCATGGGAATCTGTGAGCCTGCAGTAAGTGTATGTAATTCCCACAGTGGGAATCAGTGAGCCTGCAGTAAGTGTATGTAATTCCCACCATGGGGATCAGAGAGCCTGCAGTAAGTGTATGTAATTCCCACAGTGGGAATCAGTGAGCCTGCAGTAAGTGTATGTAATTCCTACAGTGGGAATCAGTGATCCTGCAGTAAGTGTATGTAATTCTCATATTGTGAATCAGTGAGCCTGCAGGAAGTGTGTGTAATTCCCAACGTGGAGATTAGTGATCCTGCAGTAAGTGTATGTAATTCCCACAGTGGGATTCAGTGAGCCTGCAGTAAACATATGTAATTCCTACCATGGGATCAGTGAGTCTGCAGTAAGTGGATGTAATGCCCACAGTGGGAATTAGTGAGCCTGCTTTAAGTGTATGTAATTCCCACTGTGGGAATCAATGATCCTTCAGTAAGTGTATGTAATTCCCAAAGGCCCAAAGGTTCCTGGAGTTCATAAACTCAAATGCACTGGAACAACTAGTCACCTCTCCCACTAGGGAAGATAATATACTAGACCTGATCATCACAAACATGGGGACAAAATGCTCCACACCGGAAGTATACCCCTCCCTAGTGAGATCTGACCACAAACTAATCACCCTGGATATACATATCCCACCTCCACCCCCAGCACAAAAGACCACAGTGAAAAACTTCTCAAAAGCAGACTTCACTCTTCTTAGGACTGAGATGGTATCCTTTAAGCCCACTGTGCCAGTGGATACCACATCCCACAATGCCGAATCCTTCACAAATGCTTTCTATGGACATCTCCAAGAATGCATGGATCATGCAATCCCAAATAAATCCAAGTCCCTCTCCACCAAAGGCAAGTCCTGTCTGGTGGACCTCAGCCATTAACAAATTGTATAACAAAAGAAGGAAGCTACTGCACGTCAGAGCAAAATCCCATGAAGGGAAGACATCTCTGATCAACATTAGCAGAAAACTATGTTCTCTCATAAAAACATCCAAGGCCAACTTTGAGAGAAAAATCGCTAAGGACACTAAAGATAACCACAAAGCCTTCTTCAGCTATGTTAGAAACCTGGGTGGAAACCCTCAGATATGCTCAGAGTTGGTTCACAACAACAAAAAATACTCTGAACCCACAGATATTGCCAACATTCTGGCTGACAGGTTCAGTGCAAATTTCTCCCCTCCCTCACCCCCAAAAGAAGAAATGCTTATCCCAGCTGAATGTAATCTCCTCGTCATCTCAGATGTCCAAGTGAGAACCGCCCTAAACAAAGCTAAAAACACAGCATCAATGCGACCTGACGGTATCCCGGGTTGCGTGTTACGTGAACTCCAAGAGGAGCTAAACCCACACATAAAAATGCTATTTAACCTTAGCTTTACTTCGGGATATGTACCTGAACACTAGCATACAGCAACAGTGGTCCCACTCCAAAGGGGTGCCTCTACAGACCCTGAAACTACGCCCATAAGCTTAACCAGCCTAGTCTGCAAAGCTATGGAAAGAATCATTATGGAACTCATAAACAGAGACATAGGGGACCTACAGACACTTGACCCCACCCAGTTCAGCTTTGTAAAGGGCAGATCCTGCCTCTTGAACCTGGTTGACTTTTTCGAAACAGTCACTAGAGCCATTGATGAGGGCAAAGCAGTCCATACAGCCTACCTGGACTTGGCTAAGGCCTTCAACACAATACCCCACTCAGGCATCATAGATAAGCTCAACAGCTTAAACGTAAACCCTTATGTCACTAGATGGGTTGCAAACTGGCTAAAGGACAGAACCCATAAAGTTAAAATCGCTGGAGCAATGTCAGACTCAAAGCCAGTCACAAGTGGTGTCCCACAGGGATCTGTCCTGGGAACCCTCTTGTTCGACATTTATTTCACAGATGTTAAAAGAAACATGGGAGGGCTGTGGCTGACAAAGTTCGCAGATGACTGCAAACTAGGCACCATACATACACCAGCGGACACATGCATCCTACAAAAAGGCCTCACAGAAATGGACAACTGGTGCCGGAGCCACGGCCTTAAACTAAATGCCAAAAATGTATAGTCATCCCTTTGGGAAAACAAAGTACCCACAAATTATCACATAGACAGCAACCCACTGAGCGGAAAAGTAATCAGAGACCTAGGGACCCAAGTCGACAGACCTCTCATTTGACACCCACATTGCCAAAGTGGTTAGAAAAACATTCTACCTTGCACACCTCATCATGAAGGGATTCACATCCAGATCCAAGGATGTCATTGTACCCCTATACTCCTCATCAGACCCATGATTGAGTACAATGCCCCATTTGGTATGTACCTCATCCCGCATCTGCAACAGCTGGAGAGACCACAAAAGTACCTCACCAAGAGGATCAAGGGTCTCCAACATATGTCTTATTCTGCCAGACTAAAGAAACTTCAGCTCTATTCAGTAGCATACCGCCTGCTCAGAGGTGATCTCTGCCTGACGTACAAGGCCATGTCCAATCAGGATCTGATGGACATGCTCCACCTCAAAAAATCCAAATCCATCAGGACCACGAGAGCTAAAGACTTAAACCTTGGCACAAGTATGAATAGGACATGCTGGAGGATAGATTCATAACCCAGAGGCTTCCCATGCTTTGGAACAAGATCCCAGTTCGTATTAGGCAGAGCCCCTCACGGACTCTCTTCAAGAGAAATCTTGATGAGTGGATGGGAGATCGTAAATTTACCCCAGGGGTCACATCTGTGTCACTGCTAGACAGGGGCACAGTAAACTAATTCTATTATATAAGGGGACCTTCATTGTGTCACTACTAGACAGAGGCACAGTATTCTAAATTTATTCTGTACATTTTTTGTACCACTTCATGGGGTGGCAAAGCCACATCACTATGGCTAGGCTTACAAATGCCCCAGGGCAGATAGCCTAGTACTATACTATGAAACTATGAAACTATGAATGGGAATCAGTGATCCTGCAGTAAGTGTTTGTAATTCCCATGTTGGGAATCAGTGAGACTGCAGTAAGTGTATGTGAGTCTCACAGTGGAGATTAGTGATCCTGCAGTAAGTGTATGTAATTCCCACTGTGGGAATCAGTGATCCTGCAGTAAGTGTTTGTAATTCCCATGTTGGGAATCAGTGAGCCTGCAGTAAGTGTATGTAAGTCCCACAGTGGAGATCAGTGATCCTGCAGTAAGTGTATGTAATTCCCACAGTGGGAATCAGTAAGCCTGCCGTAAGTGTATTTAATTTCTACCTTGGGATCAGGGATCCTGCAGTAAGTGTATTTAATTCCCACAGTGGGAATCAGTGAGCCTGCAGTAAGTGTATGTAATTCCCACTGTGGGGATCAGAGAGCCTGCAGTAAGTGTATGTAATTCCCACAGTGGGAATCAGTGATCCTGCAGTAAGTGTATGTAATTTCCCCAGTGGGAGTCAGTGATCCTGCAGTAAGTGTATGTAATTCCCACTGTGGGAATCAGTGATACTGCAGTAAGTGTATGTAATTCCTACCATGGGAATCAGTCATCCTGCAGTAAGTGTATGTAATTCTTACCATGGGAATCAGTGAGTCTGCAGTAAGTGTATGTTAATTCCTCTGTGGGAATCAGTGATCCTGCAGTAAGTATATGTAATTCCTACCATGAGAATCAGTGATCCTGCAGTAAGTGTATGGAATTCCCACGGTGGGGATCCGTAAGCCTGCAGTAAGTGTATTA
>NC_056736.1:587942048-587959764 GCF_019279795.1 Protopterus annectens | reverse complement strand
AGTGAGCTTGCAGTAAGTGTATATAATTCCCACAGTGGGATTCAGTGATCCTGCAGTTAGTGTATGTAATTCCCACTTTGGGAATCAGTGATTCTGCTTGCAGTAAGTATATGTAATTCCTACCATGGGAATCAGTAATCCTGCAGTAAGTGTATGTAATTCCTACCATGGGAATCAGTGAGCCTGCAGTAAGTGTATGTAATTCCCACTGTAGGAATCAGTGATCCTGCAGTAAGTGTATGTAATTCCTACCATGGGAATCAGTGATCCTGCAGTAAGTGTATGTAATTCCCACAGTGGAGATCAGTGAGCCTGCAGTAAGTATATGTAATTCCCACAGTGGGAATCAGTGATCCTGCAGTAAGTGTATGCAATTCCCATAGTGGGAATCAGTGAGCCTGCAGTAAGTGTATGTAATTCCTACAGTGGAGTTCAGTGATCCTGTAGTAAGTGTATGTAATTCCCAAAGTGGGAATCAGTGAGCTTGCAGTAAGTGTATATAATTCCCACAGTGGGAATCAGTGATCCTGCAGTAAGTGTATGTAATTCCTACCATGGGAATCAGTGATCCTGCATTAAGTATATGTAATTCTCAGCATGGGAATCAGTGATCCTGCAGTAAGTGTATGTAATTCCCACTGTGGAGATCAGTAGCCTTCAGTAAGTGTATGTAATTCCCACTGTAGTGATATGTGAGTCTGCAGTAAGGGTATATAATTCCCACATTGGGAATCAGTGAGCCTGCAGTAAGTATATGTAATTCCCGCAGTGGGAATCAGTGAGCCAGCAGTACATGCATGTAATTCCCACTGTGGGCATCTGTGAGCCTGCAGTAAGTGTACCTAATTCCCAGCATGGGAATCAGTGAGCCTTGAGTAAGTGTATGGAATTCCCAGCATGGGAATCTGTGAGATTGCAGTAAATTTATGTACTTCCCACAGTACGAATCAGTGAGCCTGCAGTAAGTGACCCCTCTTACTTCCTAAGTATAGCCGCAGAAGCAATTGCCTATCCCATTAGCATTCTAATTAACCGCTCCATCCATGAATGCACGGTGCCCCAATTGTGGAAGCAAGCTTTTATCATCCCCCTCCATAAAGGAGGTAACAATTGCAACATCAACAACTTCCGTCCTATTGCTATCCTGTCCCCCATATCTAAAATTCTAGAAAAGTGCATCCAGCTTCAACTCCTTCCACATCTGTTAGATAATAACCTTTTAACCCCTACACAATACGGATTCAGGCCAAATCATAGTACTATGACAGCCCTCCTGTCCTTTCTTGAGATTGTAAACAGAGCTGATCACAGCCACATTGTCTCTACCCTATTACTTGACCTCTCCAAAGCCTTGACACTATCTCACAGCCTACTCTTATCCAAACTGTCACAACTTAACCTCTCTCCTCCTCCATAAATTGGTTTTCCAGTTATTTATCTAACAGATACCAAGCTGTAATATGGAAGAAGGCCACTGCGTTCCTTAGTACCCACTGGAGTTCCCAAGGATCTATTCTTGGTCCTCCTCTTTAATATATTCATCAATGATTTCAAATCTATTCCATTTGCTAATATCATCCAATACGCAGATGATTCTACCATTATCTGCTCTGCCACCTCTTCCTCTTCACTCCAAAACTCACACAGGAAGCTTTCTCAATTACTGAAGATTGGATGAAAACAAATCACTTAGCACTCAATGCCTCCAAAACAAAACTAATGGTATTTACCCCCTCCAAATCCACTTCCTTCGACATAAACTCTTTCTCTATTACCAGCCAAGACAACTCACCCTTGGAACTGGTATCTGAAGCTAAGCTACTAGGTGTTCAAATCGACAACGGCTTAATTTCAACTCTCATCTACAACTTAATATTAAAAACTCATCAAAACTAGGTATGCTTTACCGTCAGAATCAGTATCTTACTAGCTCCTCCAAAATCACTCGCCTCCTCCTTTCTTATCCCTCTCTCTATGGGGCTCCACTATTGACTAATCTTCAGATCTCACTAAAAAACCAGCTCTCTCCTGCTATAACAAAATTGCCAAATAGCCACAGATCCTCCACCCACCACTGTTTCTTTCTCCAAAAACTAAATTGGCTCGAACTATCTAATCATCTCATCTATATACAGCTGACCTTAGCTCATAAGCTCATTCTCAACCCTCTCTTTGTCCCTCCCTGTCTTCTGCCTTTAAAATCGCCTACCAAATAGAGTCTTAAGGTCCAACAATCAAAACCTACTGGTAATTCATAAACCATCTTACCCCAGGTAAACACTTACTATCCTGTAACCTTTCCCCTCTGGAACTCACTCCACCATCCATTCGCATACCTCTAACCACTACATGTTCAAAAACAGCTTCACACACATCTAAGTTCCAATGGGATTGCTCTTGCTCCCACCCCTCATAAATACATGACATCCTTACCACCATTATGCTTACGGTACCAAACTTTTACCTAACAAAGCTTGTGTTCCTCTGTATCCACCCTATAAGGTACTTTTATGTTCCTTCTGCAAAACTCCTCTGTTATGTATTTCACATTATTTCCAAGCTCATTTACTTCACATTAATCCTCATTGTTTGTATTGTTCTGAATGTTTTGAACTTTGAGTTTAAATGTTTTATCTACCACTTTTGTATAAATATTAGCAATCTTGTGTATGAACCTAATTTCGTGTGTGCTGGAGCCTTTCTCCACAGGACTTTTATCTACCATTTTGTATAATTATTTAGCAATCTTGTGTATGTACCTAATTTTTCTGTACTGGAGCTTTTCTCCCCAGGACTCCATTGAAAACGGGTTCTTTTTGGCCCAATGGACTATCCTGGTAAATCAACTGCAAATAAATAAATAAATAAATAAGTGTATGTAATTCCCACAGTGGAGATCAGTGAGTCTGCAGTAAGTGTTTGTAATTCCCACTGCAGTAAGAGTATGCAATTCCCATAGTGGGAATCAGTGAGCCTGCAGTAAGTGTATGTAATTCCCACAGTGGAGATTAGTGATCCTGAAGAAAGTGTATGTAATTCCCACAGTGGGAACCAGTGAGCCTGCAGTAAGTCTATGTAATTCCCACAGTGGGAATCAGAGATCCTGCAGTAAGTGTATGCAATTCCCACAGTGGGAATCAGTGAGCCTGCAGTAAGTTTATGTAATTCCTTCAGGTGGAAATCAGTGATCCTGCAGTAAATGTATGTAATTCCCACAGTGGGAATCAGTGATCCCGTAGTAAATGTATGCAATACCTACCATGGGAATCAGTGATCCCGCAGCAAGTTTATGTAATTCCCAGCATGGGAATCAGTGATCCTGCAGTAAGTGTATGTAATTCCCACAGTGGGAATCAGTATTCCTGCAGTAAGTGTATTTAATTCCCACAGTGGGAATCAGTTTTCCTGCAGTAAGTGTATGTAATTACCACAGTGGGAATCAGTGATCCTGCAGTAAGTGTATGTAATTCCCAGAGTGGGAATCGGTGATCCTGCAGTAAGTGTATGTAATTCCTACCATGGAATTCTGTGATCCTGCAGTAAGTGTATTTAATTCCTACAATGGGAATCAGTGAGCCAGCAGTACATGTATGTAATTCCCACTGTGGAAATCAGTGATCCTGCAGTAAGTGCATGTAATTCCTACCATGGGAATCAGTGATCCTGCAGTAAGTGTATGTAATTCCCACAGTGGAGATCAGTGAGCCTGCAGTAAGTGTTTGTAAATCCCAGAGTGGGAATCAGTGATCCTGCAGTAAGTGCATGGAATTCCCACAGTGGAGATCAGTAAGCCTGCAGTAAGTGTATATAATTCCCACTGTGGAGATCAGTGAGCCTGCAGTAAGTGTATGTAATTCCCAGCATGGGAATCAATGATCATGGAATAAGTGTATGTAATTCCCAGCATGGGAATCTGTGAGCCTGTAGTAAGTGTATGTAATTCCCAATATGGGAATCTCTGTGCATGCAGTAAGTGTATGTAATTCCCACAGTGGGAATCAGTGAAACTGCAGTATGTGTATGTAATTCTCACCATGGGATTCAGAGAGTCTGCGGTGAGTGTATGTAATTCCCACCATGGGAATCAGTGAACCTGCAGTAAGTGTATGTAATTCCCACAGTGGGAATCAGTGAGCCTGCATTAATTGTATCTAATTCCCACCATGGGAATCAGAGAGCCTGCAGTAAGTGTATGTTATTCCCACAGTGGGAATCAGTAAGCCTGCAGTAAGTGTATGTAATTCCCACTGTGGAGATCAGTAGCCTTCAGTAAGTGTATGTAATTCCCACAGTGGGAATCAGTGAACCTGCAGTAAGTGCATGTAATTCCCATTGTGGGTATCAGAGAGCCTGCAGTAAGTGTATGTAATTCCCAGAATAGGAATCAGTGAGCCTGCAGTAAGTGTATAAAATTCCCACAGTGGGAACCAGTGTACTGCAATAAGTGTATGTAATTCCCATATTGGGAATCAGTGAGCCTGCAGTAAGTGTATGTAATTCCCACAGTGGAGATCAGTAATCCTGCAGTAAGTGTGTGTAATTCATACCATGGGAATCAGTGATCCTGCAGTAAGTGTATGTAATTCCCACAGTGGAAATCAGTGAGCCTGCAGTAAGTGTATGTAATTTCCACAGTGGGAATCAATGATCCTGCAGTAAATGTATGTAAATCCCACAGTGGGAATCAGGGATCTTGCAGTAAGTTTATGGAATTCCTACCGTGGAGATCAGTAAGCCTGCAGTCAGTGCATGTAATTCCCACTGTGGAGATCAGTGAGCCTTCAGTAAGTGTATATAATTCGCACTGTGGAGATCAGTAGCCTTCAGTAAGTGTATGTAATTCCCACTGTGAGGTTCTGTGAGCCTGCAGTAAGTGTACGTAATTCCCACTGTGGGAATCAGTGAGCCTGCAGTAAGTGTATGCAATTCCCACAGGGGGAATCAGTGAGCCTGCAGTATGTGTATGTAATTCCCACTCTGGGGTCTGTGAGCCTGCAGTAAGTGTATATAATTCCCACAGTGGGAATCATTGAGCCTGCAGTAAGTGTATGTAATTCCCAGCATGGGAATCAGTGAGCCTGGTGTAAGTGTATATAATTCCCAGCATGGGAATCTGTGAGCTTGCAGTAAGTGTATGTAATTCCCACAGTGGGAATCAGTGAGCCTGCAGTAAGTGTATGTAATTCCCACCATAGGAATCAGAGAGCCTGCAGTAAGTTTATGTAATTCCCACAGTGGGAATCAGTAAGCCTGCAGTAAGTGTATGTAATTCCCACAGTGGGAATCAGTGATCCTGCAGTAAGTGTATGTAATTCTCATATTCTGAATCAGTGAGCCTGCAGGAAGTGTGTGTAATTCCCAACGTGGAGATTAGTGATCCTGCAGTAAGTGTATGTAATTCCCACAGTGGGATTCAGTGAGCCTGCAGTAAACGTATGTAATTCCTACCATGGGATCAGTGAGTCTGCAGTAAGTGGTTGTAATGCCCACAGTGGGAATTAGTGAGCCTGCTTTAAGTGTATGTAATTCCCACTGTGGGAATCAATGATCCTTCAGTAAGTGTATGTAATTCCCACAATGGGAATCAGTGATCCTGCAGTAAGTGTTTGTAATTCTCATGTTGGAAATCAGTGAGCCTGCAGTAAGTGTATGTAAGTCCCACAGTGGAGATCAGTGATCCTGCAGTAAGTGTATGTAATTCCCACTGTGGGAATCAGTGATCCTGCAGTAAGTGTTTGTAATTCCCATGTTGGGAATCAGTGAGCCTGCAGTAAGTGTATGTAAGTCCCACAGTGGAGATCAGTGATCCTGCAGTAAGTGTATGTAATTCCCACAGTGGGAATCAGTAAGCCTGCCATAAGTGTATTTAATTTCTACCTTGGGATCAGGGATCCTGCAGTAAGTGTATTTAATTCCCACAGTGGGAATCAGTGATCTTGCAGTAAATGTATGCAATTCCTACCATGGGAATCAGTGATCCTGTAGCAAGTGTATGTAATTCCCAGCATGGGAATCAGTGATCCTGCAGTAAGTGTATGTAATTCCCACAGTGGAGATCAATGAGCCTGCAGTAAGTGTGTGTAATTCCGAGAGTGGGAATCGGTGATCCTGCAGTAAGTGTATTTAATTCCTACAATGGGAATCAGTGAGCCAGCAGTACATGTATGTAATTCCCACTGTGGGAATCAGTCTTCCTGCAGTAAGTATATGTAATTTCTTCCATGGGAATCAGTGATCCTGCAGTAAGAGTATGTAATTTCCAGCATGGAATCAGTGAGCCTGCAGTAAGTGTATGTAATTCCCACAGCGGAGATCAGTGAGCCTGCAGTAAGTGTTTTTAATTCCCAGAGTGGGAATCAGTGATCCTGCAGTAAGTGTATGGAATTTCCACAGTGGAGATCAGTAAGCCTGCAGTAAGTGTATATAATTCCCACTGTGGAGATCAGTGAGCCTGCAGTAAGTGTATGTAATTCCCACTGTGGAGATCCGTAGCCTTCAGTAAGTGTATGTAATTCCTACTGTGGGGATCTGTGAGCCTTCAGTTAGTGTGTGTAATTGCCGCTGTGGAGATCAGTAGCCTTCAGTAAGTGTATATAATTCCCACTGTGGGGATCTTTGAGCCTGCAGTAAGTGTATGTTATTCCCACAGTGGGAATCAGTGAGCCTGCAGTAAGTGTATGTAATTCCCAGCATGGGAATCAGTGATCATGGAATAAGTGTATGTAATTCCCAGCATGGGAATCTGTGAGCCTGTAGTAAGTGTATGTAATTCCCAGCATGGGAATCTGTGAGCCTGCAGTAAGTGTATGTAATTCCCACAGTGGGAATCAGTGAAACTGTAATATGTGTATGTAATTCCCACCATGGGATTCAGGGAGTCTGCAGTAAGTGTATGTAATTCTCACAGTGGGAATAAGTGAGCCTGCAGTAAGTGTATGTAATTCCCACTGTGGAGATCAGTAGCCTTCAATAAGTGTATGTAATTCCCACAGTGGGAATCAGGGAGCCTGCAGTAAGTGCATGTAATTCCCACTGTGGGGATCAGAGAGCCTGCAGTAAGTTTATGTAATTCCCACAGTGGGAATCAGTTTTCCTGCAGTAAGTGTATGTAATTTCCACAGTGGGAATCAGTGATCCTGCAGTAAGTGTGTGTAATTCCGAGAGTGGGAATCGGTGATCCTGCAGTAAGTGCATTTAATTCCTACTATAGGAATCAGTGATCCTGTAGCAAGTGTATGTAATTCCCACAGTGGGAATCAGTTTTCCTGCAGTAAGTGTATGTAATTCCCACAGTGGGAATCAATGATCCTGCAGAAAGTGTGTGTAATTCCGAGAGTGGGAATCGGTGATCCTGCAGTAAGTGTATTTAATTCCTACAATGAGAATCAGTGAGCCAGCAGTACATGTATGTAATTCCCACTGTGGGAATCAGTCATCCTGCAGTAAGTATATGTAATTCCTACCATGGGAATCAGTGATCCTGCAGTAAGTGTATGTAATTCCTACAGTTTGGAATCAGTGATCCTGCAGTAAATGTATGCAATTACTACAATGGGAATCAGTGATCCTGCAGTAAGAGTATGTAATTCCCAGCATGGAATCAGTGATCCTGCAGTAAGTGTATGTAATTCCCACAGCAGATATCAGTCAGCCTGCAGTAAGTGTTTTTAATTCCCAGAGTGGGAATCAGTGATCCTGCAGTAAGTGTATGGAATTTCCACAGTGGCGATCAGTAAGCCTGCAGTAAGTATATATAATTCCCACTGTGGAGATCAGTGAGCCTGCAGTAAGTGTATGTAATTCCTACTGTGGGGGTCTGTGAGCCTTCAGTTAGTGTGTGTAATTGCCGCTGTGGAGATCAGTAGCCTTCAGTAAGTGTATGTAATTCCCATGTTGGGAATCAGTGATCCTGCAGTAAGTGCATGTAATTCCCATATTGGGAATCAGTGAGCCTGCAGTAAGTGTATGTAATTCCCAGCATGGGAATCAGTGATCCTGCAGTAAGTATATGTAATTCCCACAGTGGGAATCAGTGATGCGGCAGTAAGTGTGTGTAATTCCCAGAGTGGGAATCGGTGATCCAGCAGTAAGTGTATGTAATTCCTACCATGGGATTCTGTGATCCTGCAGTAAGTGTATTTAATTCCTACAATAAGAATCAGTGAGCCAGCAATACATGTTTGTAATTCCCACTGTGAAGATCAGTGAGCCTGCAGTAAGTGTATGTAATTTCCATAGTGGGAATCAGTGAGCCTGCAGTAAGTGTATGTAATTCCTACAGGTGGGAATCAGTGATCCTGCAGTAAGTGTATGTAATTCCCACAGTGGAGATCAATGATCCTGCAGTAAGTGTATGTAATTCCCACAGTGGGATTCAGTGAGCCTGCAGTAAGCATATGTAATTCCTACCATGGGAACAGTGAACCTGCAGTAAGTGGATGTAAATCCCACAATGGGAATTAGTTAGCCTGCTTTAAGTGTATGTAATTCCCACAGTGGAGATCAGTGATCCTGCAGTAAGTGTATGTAATTCCCACAGTGGAGATCAATGATCCTGCAGTAAGTGTATGTAATTCCCACAGTGGGATTCAGTGAGCCTGCAGTAAGCATATGTAATTCCTACCATGGGAACAGTGAACCTGCAGTAAGTGGATGTAAATCCCACAATGGGAATTAGTTAGCCTGCTTTAAGTGTATGTAATTCCCGGAGTGGGAATCAATGATCCTGCAGTAAGTGTATGTAATTCTCACAGTCGGAATCAGTGATCCTGCAGTATGTGCATGTAATTCCTACAATGGGAATCAGTTATCCTGCAGTAAGTGTATGTAATTCTCACTGTAGGAATCAGTGATCCTGCCGTAAGTGCATGTAATTCCTACCATGCGAATAAGTGATCCTGCAGTAAGTGTATGTAATTCTTACAGTGGAGATCAGTGAGCCTGCAGTAAGTGTATGTAATTCCCACAGTGAGAATCAGTGAACCTGCAGTAAGTGTATGTAATTCCCATGTTGGGAATCAGTGATCCTGCAGTAAGTGTATGTAATTCCCATATTGGGAATCAGTGAGCCTGCAGTAAGTGTATGTAATTCCCAGCATGGGAATCAGTGAGCCTGCAGTAAGTATATGTAATTCCCACAGTGGGAATCAGTGATCCTGCAGTAAGTGTGTGTAATTTCGAGAGTGGGAATCGGTGATCCAGCAGTAAGTGTATGTAATTCCTACCATGGGATTCTGTGATCCTGCAGTGAGTGTATTTAATTCCCATATTGGCAATCAGTGAGCCTGCAGTAAGTGTATGTAATTCCCAGCATGGGAATCAGTGATCCTGCAGTAAGTGTATGTAATTCCTACCATGGGATTCTGTGATCCTGCAGTAAGTGTATTTAATTCCTACAATAAGAATCAGTGAGCCAGCAGTACATGTGTGTAATTCCCACTGTGGAGATCAGTGAGCCTGCAGTAAGTATATGTAATTTCCATAGTGGGAATCATTGAGCCTGCAGTAAGTGTATGTAATTCCTACAGGTGGGAATCAGTGATCCTGCAGTAAGTGTATGTAATTCCTACAGGTGGGAATCAGTGAGCCTGCAGTAAGTGTATGTAATTCCCACAGTGGAGATCAGTGAGTCTGCAGTAAGTGTTTGTAATTCCCAGAGTGGGAATCAGTGATCCTGCAGTAAGTGTATGGAATTCCCACGGTGGAGATCAGTAAGCCTGCAGTAAGTGTATATAATTCCCACTGTGGAAACCAGTGAGCCTGCAGTAAGTGTACGTAATTCCCGCTGTGGAGATCAGTAGCCTTCAGTAAGTGTATGTAATTCCCACTGTGGGAATTAGTGAGCCTGCAGTAAGTGTATGCAATTCCCACAGTGGAAGTCAGTGAGCCTGCAGTATGTGTATGTAATTCCTACCACGGGAATCAGTGACGCTTCACCAGGGTCATGAAAAGGAGAAGCAGCATCAACATGAGAGGGACATGCTGACTCCTCACCAGCGTCATGAAAAGGAGAAGCAGCATCAACATGAGAGGGACATGCTGACCCTTCACCAGTGTCATGAACTGGGGAAGCAGCATCAACATGAGAGGAACATGCTGACTCTTCACCAGGGTCATGAAAAGGAGAAGCAGCATCAACATGAGAGGGACATGCTGATCCTTCACCAGGGTCATGAAAAGAAGAAGCAGCATCAACATGAGAGGGAGATGCTGACCCTTCACCAGGGTCATGAAAAGGAGAAGCAGCATCAACATGAGAGGGACATGCTGACTCTTCACCAGGGTCATGAAAAGGAGAAGCAGCATCAACATGAGAAGGACATGCTGACCCTTCACCAGGGTCATGAAAAGGAGAAGCAGCATCAACATGAGAGGGAGATGCTGACTCTTTACCAGGGTCATGAAAAGGAAAAGCAGCATCAACATGAGAGGGACATGCTGACCCTTCACCAGTGTCATGAAAAGGAGAAGCAGCATCAACATGAGAGGACATGCTGACCCTTCACCAGGGTCATGAAAAGGAGAAGCAGCATCAACATGAGAGGGACATGCTGACCCTTCACTAGGGTCATGAAAAGGAGAAGTAGCATCAACATGAGAGGGGCATGCTGACCCTTCACTAGGGTCATGAAAAGGAAAAGAAGCATCAACATGAGAGGGACATGCTGACTCTTCACCAGGGTCATGAAAAGGAGAAGCAGCATCAACATGAGAGGGACATGCTGACCCTTCACCAGTGTCATGAAAAGGAGAAGCAGCATCAACATGAGAAGGACATGCTGACCCTTCACCAGGGTCATGAAAAGGAGAAGCAGCATCAACATGAGAGGGACATGCTGACCCTTCACTAGGGTCATGAAAAGGAAAAGCAGCATCAACATGAGAGGGACATGCTGACTCTTTACCAGGGTCATGAAAAGGAGAAGCAGCATCAACATGAGAGGGAGATGCTGACCCTTCACCAGGGTCATGAAAAGGAGAAACAGCATCAACATGAGAGGGACATGCTGACCCTTCACCAGGGTCATGAAAAGGAGAAACAGCATCAACATGAGAGGGAGATGCTGACCCTTCACCAGGTCATGAAAAGGAGAAGCAGCATCAATATGAGAGGGAGATGCTGACCCTTCACCAGGTCATGAAAAGGAGAAGCAGCATCAATATGAGAGGGAGATGCTGACCCTTCACCAGGGTCATGAAAAGGAGAAGCAGCATCAACATGAGAGGGACACACTGACCCTTCACCAGGGTCATGAAAATGAGAAGCAGCATCAACATGAGAAGGACATGCTGACCCTTCACTGGGGTCATGAAAAGGAGAAGCAACATCAACATGAGAGGGAGATGCTGACCCTTCACCAGGGTCATGAAAAGGAGAAGCAGCATCAACATGAGAGTGACATACTGACCCTTCACCGGGGTCATGGAAAGGAGAAGCAGCATCAACATGAGAGGGAGATGCTGACCCTTCATCAGGGTCATGAAAAGGAGACGCAGCATCAACATGAGAAGGAGATGCTGACCCTTCACTAGGGTCATGAAAAGGAGAAGCAGCATCAACATGAGAGGGAGATGCTGACCCTTCACCAGGATCATGAAAAGGAGAAGCAGCGTAAACATGAGAGGGAGATGCTGACCCGTCACCAGGGTCATGAAGGTAATGGAAAGGAATAGCCAAACCCCAGAAAACATAAAGGTCACTAAATATCTGCCGCAGTTTAAAGAAGGTGATAATTTTGATAGTTTTATTCATATATTTGAAAGGGTATATAAACAGTATAATGCTGAACAAGGGCTCTGAGTATTTTTTTAAACAAGGGCACCCCAGAACATTTAAAAATATATTTATTTATTTTTAGGACAGAGAAATACCATGTTTCATTGCTCTAAATATAAATATTTCCAGAAAAGCACCCTTGGAAGAACAATGGCGTTGGTGGTCCCCTAGTTGGCCTATGTGCAAGGCCATCTCTGAATCCAGCCACACATTTATTCTGCATAGCATCCCTTCTCTTCTTGACTGTCTTTGTCTCTGGAAATGAAGTGTCTGAGGAGGTGATTGATGGTCCAAGTTCCAGTGGGTGGAGGGGGGCAGGGAGATAGAGAAACAAAATTCTAAATCTGAATTGCTTGCAAGTTACACATTACTTTAACAGCCAGTATAAAAATCGAGCAAAACGTCACGTAATCTAAAAGAGGAACTACTGAGTAAAAATCAATTAATTGCATCATGGATAAGATGTTTTTAGGAGTTCCAGGTAATAAAATAATTATGTAGATCAGTAATTAAAATAATATAAAACAAATAGTATACCATAAAAGATTACTTTAAAGGTTTTGATTGCACATAGGAACATTTCTTTACAGCAGGTATTAAAATGATGTTGGAAAGCTGTATTGGTGCCAAAATAGACACTAAAATATTTTACAAGTACAACACTTTCTGAAGGCCAGTTTAATAATAGGTAGTTATGCACAGGAAATAAAATGAAATGTAAGCTGTCATATTTATAATGCTGTTCTTTTTCTGAAAGTGCCTCTGGGATGAAATGTACAAATCTGTCATTCTATATTGCTGTTAAGAACATGACAGGAAATGTTGATCTTTAACTTTTTCTCTGACCATCAATCACTTATGCAGGCTGAGTTAATTCTCACAGTTTCCAACTCTTTCTTGTATTCCTCTGCCTCTGCAAAGAAATTGCATACTTGTTTCTTTTTAGTTCCTTTGGTGGTATAGTAAAGATAATTAAGGCCTGGGTCTCCCAATGAAAAAGCAGTAGTTAATTTTAAAACCCAGAAGCCAGTGCAGATTTTCAAACAAAATACTTTTCATATTCCTACATTTGAAAGACAACATTCTAGAAATAAAAGTGAATAAAACTGCCTGTTGCAAGAATTCAGTTGCCTCAACAGTACGAATAAAATCCAGAAAAGTAAATCCTCTTCGAGATAACAAACATACCTGAGGATATCCAAATAAAATAAAAGTTTAATGTACCAAAAATGAAATAATTAGTTTAATAAAATGTTTCGCTGCTTGAAAAATCAGCAGCTTCTTCAGAAAAACTTAAAAACAAGCAGTGAAACTTTTTTTAAAAAGGTTTAGAGTTTTGACACTTCCTCTAAACCTTTTTAAAAAAAGTTTCACTGCTTGTTTTTAAGTTTTTCTGAAGAAGCTGCTGATTTTTCAAGCAGCGAAAACGCTATTTTATTAAACTAATTTTGCGTTAAAACCTCTTCACATTTCATGGATTTGTATCGCCAGACTGCTACCTTTCTGCATTTTTGTTTTCATTTTGGTTTGTTTTTTGCTTACCAAAAATAAAAAGTAATCACTTTCGCATTGTCACCAACGCTTCTTCAGACATTAAATCAAATCAAAAACTACATGCTTTTTAAAGAACCATTAACCAATCAAAAGCATTCTCAAATATGAACGTAATACATGATAGTCAGCACGTTAGAGTCAACCATATATAAACCATCCTATTATCTTCCAAGAGTAAAATGATCTTTAAAAATGGGTTGGGAGGGTGGCCTAATGGTTAAGGTGCTTGCCTTACAAACACAAGGTGCAGGGTTTGAGTCTCATAAGGGATAATTGGCTAGGCTTGAAATGGCTCGCAAGGGCAGTTAGCTTAGTACTAATCTATGAACCTATAATAATGAGTGCTTGTCTTGCCAATTTGAACTGCTTTTATTATCCTCAGTGCATAATCATTTTGGGCTTTAAAACACATTTTGCTTGCTACTATTTAACAGTTTTAATTTGATACAGGCATTATAACTTTTAACCCTGGCACTTTTCTGTTTGACCCCACAGTTGGACCTCTGCACAACTGATGCATCCACACACACTGAAATTTCTTTACCTTTTGTATCAGTTTGCTTTCATTTAATTGTTGTTTTGTCATGGCTATAATACGGAAGCCTATGTTTTTGTATTGTATTTTTGTTGGTTAGAAGTTTCAGGTTTGATCCACTACATAGCACAGATGTGTATTTAATTCTGGATTCCTCTGTCTTCTGATTTGCTACCCTGTCATTCTGAGTCTGACTTGCTGCTCTTTGCAGTTTGTTACCCTGAAGCATATGCTATCAGCATTTTCTGTATTTCAGTTAGAATATGTAAGTCTGTTTAGAAACCTTACTATAAGCTTGTGTCCCTTGCTACTCAAAGTGTACGTAATAAGTAGAAACGTTTTATTCATCTTCTTCCCCTACAGCCTCAGCTATATTTTCCCATAAACTACTGAAATTGCCATCTTCCCACTTTCCCTTCTAAAATTACCTGGCTGACCTAAAGTTCAGGAACCAGCGAAAATTGGATACTATGTTGCAGTAAACCAAGTCTAAAGTAGCAAAAATGAACCAACAGCAAAACGCAGACTCTGGAAAGGCCAAACACCAATCTTTTAATGGGAATGCAAAGTTTTTGGGTAACAACTGAGGAAGGGTTGTTAGCAGAAAGCTTTGCATTTCTGTTAAAAGACTGGTGTTTGGTGGTTCCAGAGTCTGAGTTTTTACTGTTGACCTAAAGTTTGGCCAGGTCTGGAGTATTCTCAAGGACAGCGTCTTGTGAGGTAAAAGTTACTGCTTCCTTATCTAGCAATACAAGCACTGCGGCCAGTGTGTCTGAGAGTTTAAGCCTTCTCCTAGAAAGGGTAACCTATACCAGTACTTTATGGTGTCACCTGCTTTATCTATTTTCCCCTTTATGAACCTAATGCTGAGGAATGCCATTAAAGCTGTTTACAAGGTTGTTTTGCTTAGCATTTTTTTTACAAGAAACATCTTTATAAAATTATCACGTGACACAGACAGTCTTAACATTTTTATAAATGAAAATAAGTCATAGCAGCACAATCTCAGTTTCAAACAGTATACCTTACAAATCATGCCAACACAACTGTAGCTGCAAACATTATATATCACTTTTAATATATCCAGTCTTTGTCAGTCAAACATTACATAACTCATTCAGATCTGCCTTCTTTTAAACACTGTTCCTACTCTGCATGTAGTGGTCCTACATTTCCCATTTTCCCGTGTAATTTACACCTACCCTTTTCTAAAGATCACAGTCCCAGTTGTTTTATCTCTGTTACTATCTTAATTACTGCTAGTAAAGTTGGTTTAGACTTTGATTTCCATTTTCTGGTTATTGCTTTCTTGGCAGCCATAATAATTCTACTCAGCAAGGCCTTACTATGCCTAGATAATTTCAACTCTATATCATAGCTCAAAAAAAAATTTTCCCACTCACTCCAATTTGCTCACCCAGCATCTCTGACAGAGCAGTATGCAGGGAATCTTTAAAGTTAGCCAACTCATTACACTCCCAGAAATGATGTTCCCGGTTACCTCTTCTCCATCACACCTCCGACATTTGCTGTCTACCTGAGGAAATATTCTTTGGAACCTGCTTGGGGTATAAAAATATATACGTAAACATTTCCAGGCAAAGATCCTAAACCTTCTAGATTTTGTTGGATATTTGGGAGACATACATGTATCCCCCTATTGTTTCTTTGTGAATTGCTTATCCAATCTCTCTTCCCAGTTCTTCCTAACCTCTTCTGATTGATTCTTATAGTTGTCATGCAATATTTTATATGCTCTACTAATTATTCCTTTCTTAATGGTCACTTCTCTTCTAGATTCCACTAAGGACTCTACCAGTGCTGGTCTTTCATTTAGGACTCCCCTATTTCTTTCTCTTTGCCTGTACTTTGATATCAATCCTTGATATGGAAGGCAATCTGTAACCTACAGTCCAAATAAGTTCTCAGCATCTTCCCATTCTATTACCTTGTCCTGTCTAGTTATTTGCTCTTAATACCCAAGGATGTTTTGATAAGTATTATACATCGCCTTCTTTTTCCTGTTGCTTTTTGATTTGCTTGACAGAAAGTTCAGCATTCATTTTATAATATATGCTCTCGGAGTGAATCATTCTCTTCATGTCTGCTAGTCACTTCTACTCCCTCCTTTGTAATGGTTTATGCTGCAGTGACATTTCTACTCTCTGTTTTGCAACAGTTTTAGTTTGAAGTAACTTAATGTGCAAGTCCTTTCCTTATTTTAGTTCTGCTGTTGAATTTTGCTCTGTTATAGCAAGCTGCAATATTTTAATTTTTAGTGTCTCTCTTTTGTTGGTTCTGCTCTTGCAGGCTGATGTGTTATAGAAGGAAGCAGTATTTTAGTGTGTAAGTCCCCCCTTCTACAAGTTCTAGCCCTGCAAGCTGCCCTGTAATGGGGCACATAGACATATTTCTTTAAATAGTGTGTGCTGTCCCCCCCCCCCGAACATAATTTTGGTATGTTTAGGGCTTTGTAATAGTATGTCTTAATTTTCATTGGATTTGTACACTCTAACAAATGTGTCTGGCGGTTACCTCCCTTTTGTGAGTTACGTAGAGGCGTATATGTAGGCTTATTAACTTGCTGGTTCCCTTCTCCACACTGACAGGTTAGTCTGTCAAAATATTTTCCTTTTATCACAAATGTGTTCAATTGGAAACAAGATGGATGTGCTTCCCAAGTACCATTTGAATTTCATTCTGAGTAATGGGAAACTCTTTCCTATCCCAATGACTGCATACTGTGCCATCTATTTTGTCAGTAAGGGTCTCTTTTCCACTTAAATACTGTCCCCCTAAAAATATGACAATACTTTATGAAACTAGTATTCCCCCCAGCTTTCTGCCATTAAGACCTGGCACTTAATTTTGCAGTAGAACAGTAGTAGAATGTAGTTTCAACCTTCCTAACAGACAGTTTATCAAATTATGTGTACATAACAGCACTAGTCGTATGGTTTTCAGCAGTAGCAGTTTTCACAGGTGTGACAGTGTCACTGCCATTAGTACAAAATCTTGCTATGTGACGGTTTTTCCACATTTAAAACAGTATATCTACGGCGGTTACTTTTGTTCATTATCACCATTTGGCACCTTTGCTACATGTCTAGATTGCTTTGCTTCATGCATAGTTTCATGGCTTCAAAATCTTTCTACTAGAACAACAAAACATTCAGAGCTTTTAGGGTCAACTTTACATTCACCTTCCTAAAGCATTAAAAAAAAAAGCTTTTACATTTGTTAGTTACTAGCATTTCTATAATTTTATTTTTGATCATCAGGATGTAATCATAAAGTAATTAAATAGCTTAAATCAGATAATTGTGACATTATTTTGTTAGAAGAAAATGTCCTGTTATGAAACTTTTCAGATTGTTTCATTGAGGTAACTCCAGCTCTGGGAGGTAATGATTTTGTTTTATTTTTATCATAGTCATGGTAATTAATTCCAGCCATGCCCACAAAAACTCTCTGTGATTCTTCAGTTAAGTTATCTTGACTGATAAGATTCTGCCCCAATCAGCCTCGTCCCATCCCTCATAGTAGGCATACTACTTGAAAGTGGTAGACATGTCTCAGGGACCTCCTCCTGACTGTATGTAAATAATTGTAATGTCCTATTTCTTTTTCTTTCTGTAACTGCACAGTGTTATGTCTTAATCCTTGTCAACATGTATCTTATGTTGTTGCAATCCATTCTGTTATAACATTGTACATGAACAACTTATTTTGAAACCTTGTTGTGTTATACAACTTGGGCTGAACTTGCAATTGGCTATACATGATTATTGTTCTATCCTGTTAAACAAAATAAACACAAACAAATAAATGCTGGCAGTCTTCTTGGGGGT